>NC_135348.1:8923196-9210696 GCF_023851605.1 Tamandua tetradactyla
GTTCCTGTCCAATCACCAGGTAGTAATAGGTGAGCTGTGTTTCCACATAGGAAATAATATCCCATGCTTATCATAGAAGGAGCTAAAGAGGCTTCTCTAAGTTGAATGTGTGGGGGGGGAGTTAATAGGGAGGAAGGCAGCTTGGGGGTTAAAATTTTTCCAGCCCATAGAAAGTTCATTGTCACATGCAGGGAATAGAAGGGCTTATAAGTCAGAGATGTCTCTTGTATTGGGCTTTGACACAGTATATTGTGGAGGAGGAGTTAATTGTTTCCTTTTGGTACTTCTGGGAATAAGGCATTAGCAGTTGGGTTGGTGGGACCTTCTATTGCACTACAGTTGGTAGCTTTTGAGGCATAGGAACAGGTAAGAATTGTGACTTGATGGGTTTTATCAGAAGGCTTTGAATATTGGACTGGTTTGATTTTCAGTGATATTATGACTGATTAGGTTGAAAAGTTGGCCTGAGCAGGTTCTTAGCTCATGTAATAGGGTATTATTTACAGAACTATGTAATAGGACTATATCTTCAGCATATTGGCCTCTAGAATGACCTAATTTGGTACCCAAAAATAGAATACTAGTTTGGCTAGTTAGCATGGTCAAATTTTTTAGGGTGTCATTTGTGGAGGATTGAGTTAAAAATTAGAGTATAATTGCAAAAGGAAGTATTAAGATGTCCTAAATTGGTAGTTTGGATTGGAAAAGTGGTGGGAGAAGGATAGGTAGGTTCTATCCACTAGCTGGGGTCCTATTTCAGTGGGACCTGGACCTTTTGGTTTGGTGTTTTTCTCTAACTTTAGTTCTTTCTTATGACGCTTCTGGGGTTTGGGTCAGCTTCCTGTATTAAATTCAACATTTTTAGGGAGCTATTTATTTGTATTAGTAACCTGTATAAAGTAATTTAAAGTTGGGTTGGTCACCTGCATAAAGTATTTTAAATCCATAGTATTGGGGAGTAATTGTAGACAGTGTTTATATGCTTACTGGAAAGGCTGAGATAGAGAGGGAAATAGAGTATATAGACTTTGACATATCTAGCAATTTGTTTTGTTAAAGTTTGTGGCAATACTTTGGATACTGGGTGCAAATGGATGCTGAAGTTGAGAAGATAGTTGTGTTATTGTAAGGAGGGATGTTGTAAGCTGGAAAAGTAACATGATGGAAAGATGCTAATCATGCAAGAGATTAGCTGTTATAAGGTGATTTGATCAGGGATGTCATCTTGCAAATCTCTCTGAAGCCTACACTCAGTAATGAATTCTAAAAGGGCTGCAGAGTGAGAGGACCTTCAAGGGATGACCAGGCTAGATTGTTAGAGATTATTTGCAAAAATGTGAAAGCAGAGGAAAAACCACTCATAAGGCTAGAGAATTGAATGTGCCATAGCATAGGAAAGAGGAAGAGGAGTTATTTTGTTGTGGATATTTCCACTACCAAATTTGGGTAAAGTTAGTTTCCAGGAAATAGCTAAAGAGGACTTCTTCTAGGAGAGCTTCTTCTTCCATCTGAAGAAGGAATGCAAATGCAAAGATAAAAAAATGCCAGGCTACAGATATGACAGGCCAAAGTAACCACCCTATGCTGGGGTTGGTCTTGGAGATCTTAAGTTTAAGTAAGCATGCATGGATATTGTTTGTTAAGGTCCCTCATCTGTCTGGTGAGGATGTCAGGGTCTGTTTCAGCTAGTTGTTGAGTCAGCTTAAGCCTGGAGAGATGAATCCAAAATGTTAACCCTGATAATTTAGCTGCTTTGGTGTGATGAGTAAAACTAGGTATGGTCTTGTCCAAGATGGGGCTAAAGATTTTGGTTGGAGATTTTTTTAAAGATATAATAGTCACCTGGGGATATGTGAGGATTGATGGGCATTGGGTAGGTTGAGGTAGGTTGATATTTGCATAATCCCTAAGTGTTGCCTGAATTTGAGTCAAAATGGAGAGGTAGTCTCAGTAGGAGGAGACTGGAGGAGGGAGGTTGCAAGTAATAAAGGCATTGCATTACATTATTTTAAAAAGGCTTACAAATGGGGCTTGTGTGGGGCATCTCAAATCTTGAGAAATGCAATTGGTAAAAGTTTAAGCCATGGTAGTTCAGGTTCTTAGTTTAGTTAAATGCATCTTAATTATGTCATTAATTCATTCTACTTTGTCCAATGATGGATCAGTATGGGGTATGTAATACCCAATGTACACCTAAGGCTTGAGACATTTGCTGCATAATTTTGGAAATAAAGGCAAGGCCATTGTCTGTTTGTATGGATGTAGGGAGATCAAACCTAGGAATAATACTTTATAATAAAACAGTGGTTACTTCAGAAGCCTTTTCTGAGGTGGTAGGGAAAGCTTCAACCCATCCTGAAAAAGTTTCTACAAGAACTGGGGAGTGTACAATGATAGTGACTAAATGTACAAGTTAAAAAATATTTTTGTATGAGGAGGAACAAAGAAATGTGAATATTGCAGGGTGTTGAAAATAGATGATAATTCATATTTTAAAACTTTAACTTATGTGTGAGACTAATGCAAAAAATGTTTATTTGGTACAAAATTTATATTTTGACTAGTGCATTTTCTAATATAACTTATGTTGACAGCTTAATTGAACACCATAACCATGGAACCATGAGTAGGGTGTGAGATTTTGTAGGTTTGTCCAGAGTGATGTCGCGATAAATCCCAGAGTAATTTGAACAGTGAATAAAAAAGTATTTGCAAAATTCCCTTGGGCGAATGGTGAGAAAGGGGGGACATTCAGCTTCCCCATGTGGAGAATTCCTGATGGTCTCACAAGCAGTAGGGACAACCAAGCAATAAGCTGATCCCTCAATCTTGGGGTTTGTTCATATGAAACTGTCCCAAAGGATAGGCTAAACCAACTTAAAATTAGGACTGAGTCATCCCCAGAGAAACTCTTTTGTTGCTCAGAGGTGGCTTCTCTCTCTCTCAGCCAACACAACAAGCAAACTCACTGCCCTCCCCCTCTCTATGAGAGACACGACTCCCAGGGGTGTAAATCTTCTTGGCAACATGGGGCAGAAATCCTAGAATGAGCTGGGACTCAGCATCAAGGGATTGAGAAAACCTTCTTGACCAAAAGGGGGAAGAGCGAAACGAGACAAAATAAAATGTCAATGGCTAAGAGATTTCAGAGTCAAGAGGGTATCCTGAAGGTTATTCTTGTGCATTATATGGATATTGCCTTTTTAGTTAAGGTATGCTGGAGAGGCTGGAGGGAAGTGCCTGAAAATGTAGAGCTGTGTCCCAGTAGCCATGGTTCTCAAAGATGAATGCATAATGATATAGCTTTCACAACGTGACTGTGTAATTGTGAAAACCTTGTGTCTGATGTTCCATTTATCTACGGTATGGACAGATTAAAAAAAATAAATAAATAATAGGGGGAACAAATGCTAAAATAAATTGAGTAGATTGAAATGCTAGTGATCAGTGAAAGGGAGTGGTAAGAGGTATAGAAAAAAAGGCTAAAATATATTGAGTAGATGGAAATGCTAGTGGTCAATGAAAGGGAGGGGTAAAGGGAATGGTATGTATGAGGTTTTTTCATTTTTTTCTTTTTATTTCTTTTTCTGAATTGATGCAAATGTTCTAAGAAATGATCATGGTGCTGAATATACAACTATGTGATGATAGTCTGAGTTATTGATTATATACCAAGAGTGGAATGATCATATGGTAAGAATGTTCATGTTTGTATGTTGTTGTGTCAATTTAAAAATTAAAAAAAGGAAACAAAAACTAGGAGGTATTTAAAGTTTTTAACTTGTGGAAGGTTAGTAAAGTCAGTTTGCCAGTCTTGCCCGGGGATTTATCCTCATTCTTGATGGAAAGTATAGGGAGCCAGTTTGAAATTGCCCTGAGGGGTGGAGTACTGACAGATGGAGCATATTTGAGTGATATGCTGGAGCTCTGAGTAAAGATTAAGATAACTTATGGTTTCGCATAAGAGAGAGGCTAGCAGCTTGGTGCCGATATGGAATTGGTCATGCAGGTCAGTTAAAATTTTCTGTGCATGCTGTTGAGGCAAGATTACTTTATCATTTAGGTAAAACCATCCCTCAGAGGTTTGGGCCTGTCTTTTTGCTTGTCATCCACTCTGTTATTACCTATTGAGATGCGGTCCTTTCCACTTTGATGACCTTTAAAGTGAATACTACTACCTGGGCAAGGGTTTGTTCAGCCTCAAGGAATTTAAGGATGAGGGTTTTATTAATAATTGGAGAATTTTTAGAAGTAAGATACCGTCTCTCTTTCCATATAGCTAGGTGTGAATGAATAATATGGAAAGCATATTTAGAGTCAGTATAAATGTTAGTAGGGGTACCTGCTGCTAAACTGAGAGCTCAGGTGAGCTTTGCCTGTTGGGAAGTGGTGCCAGGAGGTAAAGGTCTGGATTCAATTACCTCCTTGGCAGACACTATAGCATATCCGGCTTGCTTAGAGGGGTTTTTAAACACATTACCATCAATAAACCAAGCATCAGCTGAAGGAAGCAGATGGGAATCTTTTATGTTGGGAAACAGATGAAAGAAATGATCTATAGCTTTTATACAGTTATGCATATGTTTCTGATGTTTTAGAGGAGTAAGGAATTTTGTTGGGTTAGAAATTATAGGTGAATAATATTTTAACCTGGGGGTTATAAAGGAGCTGTACATGTAGAGATTGAATACGAGAGGGGGGGCACTAGAAATATTTGGTGAGTAAAAAGAGAAGGTAGGTTATGAGAAGAGAGGACAGATTATTGAGCATATGGCACAAGTCTGAGAGATACTTGTATGAGGAGTGTTGCAGAGGCTAAAGACCCTGAGACAACATGGCCACCCTAAGAAAGGGGAGTCTAAAGCTTTGGAGAAGTAAACAATTACACAGGTGTCTGGTCCACTTGTTTGGGTTAAAATTCCAAGAGCAAAGCCATTTTTGGTGCCTACATACAATGTAAAAGTCTTGCGAGGTTTGGAAGAGCTAAGGCAGGGGCCTGGGCAAAGGCTGTTTTGAGCCATTTAAATGAGTGTTGGATAGCTAAAGCATTGTCCAGTAGGTCCCAGAGGTCTCCTGTAGTGGCCTGATACAAGCTTTTAGCTACTAGCCCAAAATTAGGGATCCAGGTTCAGAAAAAATTGGCTAAACCAAGGAAGAAGAGAATTCTTGTTTGGTTTGGGGAAGAGGAATGTTTAAGATCATCTCTTCATGTTGAGTGGTAAAGCCTTTTTTAGTAGGGGAGAGAAAGAGTCCTAAGTAAGTGACCTGAGGCCTAGAAAACTACCCTTTATCTTTGGAGACTTAATATCCTTTAGCTATAAATAGTTAAAGAGGGTGACTGTGTGCTCTTGGGATAAGGCATCAGAGGGATTTCACAGTAGGAGATCACCTACATATTGAAGCAGT
This sequence comes from Tamandua tetradactyla, assembly GCF_023851605.1. Classification (NCBI taxonomy): domain Eukaryota; kingdom Metazoa; phylum Chordata; class Mammalia; order Pilosa; family Myrmecophagidae; genus Tamandua; species Tamandua tetradactyla. The sequence goes on from NC_135348.1 coordinate 8,928,603, forward strand.
TTATTGGGATGTAAATTTAATGTTTATAAGTCCGAAGCTAATGCTAGTCCAAGTAAATGAGGGCTGTCTCTAAAACCTTATGGTAAAACTGTCCATGTCAATTGCTTAGAAATTCTGGTAATGGGGTCTGTCCAAGTGAAGGCAAACAGATCTTGAGAGTTGGTGTGAAATGGAATAGCAAAGAGAGCAACTTTAAGGTCTAAGACTGTTTAATGTGTAGTATTTGGGGGTATTTGGGAGAGTATAGGATATGGATTAGGATCCACAGGGGCAATAGACATGGAAGCTTGGCTTATTGCCATAAGATTCTGGACTAGCTGGTAGGAACCATTGGCTTCTCTACTCTAAGGTAAGAGTGTTGGCTGGGGAGACTGCTTCTCTGAGGAGCCTGGAGGTCAATAGCCTCTCTACTATGAGTTTTAGACCCATGAGCTCATGGGGTGATAGGATATGGAGGTTTGTTTGGGAATTCTCTGGGGTCTTTTGAGAGAAACTTGAACTGGAGCATGATGTTTAGCAATGGAAGGGTGGAGGTGTTCCATATCTGGGGATCTGCTTTTTCTAGCCACAGGGACAGAACTATTTCCTTAGAGGAAGAGAGTGTTTCTCCCACAGATAGGAGCAGGATGGCCCAAGGCAGTTTATTAGCATACTTTATTTCTGTTAATTGAAGGGTTGCTTTAAGTGTTGCTAAAAGATCTCACCCTAATAAAAGAGTAGGACAGCTAGGAATTATTAAAAAGCTATGAGAAAAGTTATAATTTTCTATACTGCAAGCTAGAGGTGATGTTTTAAGGGGAACTGAGCATTGACCTATAATACTTATGACTGAAACTGAGAATGGAATGAGCTGCCCCAAATGCTCAGGCAGGAAAGAGTATGTAGTGCCCACGTCTAAAATGAAAGAAATGGGCTTACCTGTCCCCTCTAAGGTGACCCTGGGTTCCGTGATGGTGGTGGTCACAGTGAAGGCTATGCTGGAACCCAGGCCTTGTCAGTTGTCTGTGGCTAGTCTGAGGAGATCACCCAGTTCTGGGGCTGGTGACATCTGTTTAGGAGGGGCAGGCCGCCCGAACCCATGGTTAGAGACCATGGGACAGTTGGCTTTCCAGTGGCCTCTCAGTGGCACCATGGGTAGGAGCCCAGCAGTGAGCCCCTCTCTAGATGCTGAGTGCAGTGTTTGGCCCAGTGGCTTGTTTTACCACAATGAAATCGTGGACAGGATAGTATTTTCTCACCCCCAAAAGTTTGGTTTCTATTACCAGTGCCCTGGGTTGTCACAAGATGTTGGCCAGGAGAAAATAATGGGCATCATCTCTCTCCTGTCTGACCATTCTTTGGGCTGCCTCCTTTTCTTCCCTTTCTTTTTTTTTTTTTTTCTTTATTTCTTTTTCCTGTTCTTTTTGCTTTTCTGCCTGTTCTCTTTCTTCCTGTCTATTGTTAAACACTTCAAAAGCTATTTTCTTAAGTTTTCTTTGAGGTGCCTGAGGACCTTGTTCTATTTTTTAAAGTTTCTTTCAAATGTCTTGGGCTGATTGGGTGATAAAGTGAGTACAAAAGTTCTCCTTCTTTAGAGGAAGGGTTAATATCTGTATGTTTTTAAAATAGCCTTGGTCAAATGATTTAGGAAGGAAGCTGGGTTTTCTTCTTTTCTCCTGAGTGATTTCTGAGATTTTATGATAATTAACAGCTTTGAAGCCTGCATTCCTCATTCCTTCAATAATACAAGCAAGAATATGTTCCATTCTCTTTTTATCTGGGGACTGGTCCTAATAGTTCCAAATTGGGTCTGCTGTGGGAACTGCATTTGTTCCTGGCATGCCATGGAAAGTAATAGGGTTATCTGCAAAAAGTTTCTTGGCATGGGCTGTAGCCACAGCCCAAATGTGATATTTTTCTTCTGGTGTTGTAGTGGAAGCTATAATAACATAAACATTCTGATAAGTTAAGTCATAAAACTGGTTGAATACTTTTTGTCAATTTATTTGGATCTGCTGAGAAAGACCTGAGCTGATTTTCAATTTGACCTAGGTCTGAGAGATAAAGGGGAACATAGACTTTTATTATGCCTTCCTGTCCTGCCACATCTTATAGGGGAAATAAACCCTTCAAAGGGGGATTACCTACATATGCCAGACCATGAGATCAAGTGAAAGGAGGTGAAAGAAGTTGGGGAGTTTGGGTAGAATCAGGGAGCGGGGGATAAAAAGTGGGTGTTAAAGTAGGAGAGGGCTTATTGGAGATGAGGAAGGTCTGGGAGGGGAAAGACTGAGGAAGAAGGAGGGGAGCAGAGGGATTGGGGAGGGCAGTGGAAGGGGGGCATATTCAGAAGGCGAATAGTCAGCAGGATCAAAGGAGGAGAAGTGATTGGAGGATTCCTCATTGTTAAGGGGGTCGGCGGCCTCCATAGAGGGAGAGGCAGCAGAAGACAGAAGGTTTTTCATGAAGGAGGAGGATTTGGTACGAAGTGACAGAATGGCACAGAGAAGGTTGAGGTCTGAGGGTCCAGAAAGCCTGAGAGAAGGGAGTTTCATACCATTTGCCATTGCTGCCAAATAAAATTATTAGATTTGGTGAAAGTATGCCAATTCAAAGTGCCATTTTCTGGCCAACATTTTTGTTGTTCTAAGGGGTATTGCAGCCAAATTGTATTGCAGAAAGAAAGAAGTTTCTTTGGTTTTATTTCCCCTTTTAATTGGAGTTCATTGAGATTACAGAGTAAACATTTGAGGGGAGTAGATTTAGGGGGTAGAATAGTTTTAGAGTTACTATGAAGTAACTGGGTGTTACCCATGATTATGTGAGGAAGGGAAGGTTTATGGAGGTCTGCTCATGGGAGGCTTATGGAATTTTGCTTATGGAAGGGTGATGAGTTACTGCTCCCTTGGAGGCTCTGGGAACACCCAAGATTTAGCTCAAGTGAGACTAACAACCTAGATCCATGATCCTTTGTGGTGACAAAGCCGGCATTCCCAGTTTGTTGTTGGGAACCTGGAAATTGCATGCAGTCTTTTGCTCAAGGCATCCCCAGAACTACTTTTGACTGCTGCAATGGGGAAAAATGCTCATGGAGTGTGGAGGGTTTTTTGACTGAGCACTCAAATTTTTTAGAATGATAGAGGTTGGGGGGGCTACATTAAAGCAGGTCTAGATGCCATGCTGGGGTGGGCCAGGGTGTCCCTGGGACACCTAACAAAACTCTCAAAGGTAGGATCTGGGCAGAAGACACCCCTTACCTAGCACCAAATCAGTTGTAGATGCTTGAGTGCCATGGAGGTGAGCTGGTGTTGTGTCAAGATGGTCTGAGTCAGTGGACTCAAGCCATCAAGTGCATGGAAACCTGAAGGACTGTGTGGAGTCAACTGGAAGATCCCAGGGGGAGGGCCAAGCATGAACAATGTTAAGATGGGATGAACCCAGAAGTCCAGTGAAGCTGAAGGGCATTGAAGAAGGATCTGGGGTGGAAAATAATGTTTGAAAGGTGAGCAGGTACACGTCATGCATGAACTGGTGAACCATATTAAGGATTTTTATCTTTATAATAAGATTAGTGGGAGCCATTGAAGGGCTTAAGATGTAAAGGTGGGACTATTTATTAGAATAATAAAATTACTCTTTAGGATTTTGACAATCAATAATAGTTTTTCAATTCTAATTAAGACTACGAAAAGATTATGTGTGGCTTAGATCATCTGCAACAGGCTTCCTGTTTTCTTTGAGAAATTTCTGATTAAGAAATAGTAGAAATTCTAATCAAATATTGTTAAAACAAAGTATAGTCTTTTCAGTTAACTGAAATTGACTATGTCTTTTTAAAAAAAAGGAACAGAAAAGAAGATGAATTATCCTATATACTTAGGCCTTGGCCCTCAACTACACCTTGTTCTATCTCACACTGCAAGCAAATTTTTTAGCAACCTACATCAGACTACAAACTGACCCAGAGTTTTGTTGCTCTGCTTTTACCTGTATAGAAATATAATCCTTATTTTTCTTCCAGGGGGACTCTACACTGCTTAAACTCATGGCAAGTTCTTAAAACACAGAATTTTACTAAGGAAATGATCGTCTCCTTTTAACGAATTAAGGTAGACTGGAATGCAAAACATATTTGAATTTTAAGGCAATGTCTGTTGCTTGAAAGCAAATGAGAATTTTCCTTAGTTAGATTTATTGTCATGATATTAGTGCTGATAGTACTTTGAAAGTTAAATATTTCTTAATGAAAGTACACAAATCTATTGTTTATAAATAAGTAGATGGTAGAGTCAGTCAAGTGTCAGAGAATAATGCCTAATATTGTGAATATCAATGGTAATGCATTTTTTTTCCTGGAGGGTTTGTCAGAAACTTCAGTTGAATTAGGTAAATATGAATATCAGTTTATACAGACAGCAACATATGCTATAGGATATGAAGTACATGGTAGATTATTATAGATTTAGAAAACATAGTCCTAACTGAAGAAATTTATTTCAGTCCTTAAATTTCTTAAATGCTTTTAAAATAAATGTGGTTTATTTTAGTTTTTAAATTATGAAATAGTAATCTCTGAATTCTTCCTATAAAATTATGTCAGCATAATAAAATTATTAGGAAAATATTTATGCTACTTTATTAAGGCATTTTCTGACACAGAAATTAGCTTCCCAGAAGACAAGGTTGAAAAGAATTGTGGGGAAGAAAATAATAAAGTTCTACCTCTTTCCCAAATACATTCAGACATTTCCCCCTCTTTTTCACTCCAAATATTCTCATATCACTCATGGTTTTCCCTTATTTTTCTTACATAGATGTAACCATCTATACCTTCCCATTAAAAAACTAAGAAAAGAGACCAAACATTAATGTTTCAAATGAGCACATTCCACCTCTGGATCACAAAAATCCAGGCTACATTTTCCACATTTAGTTCAGAAATTTCCTCATTTAAACATCCAAGCCCATTGTCTTCAAATTTTACCTTCCTTCTAACACCAGCACTCAATAAAGTGGCCAAATTCTCTGCCACTTTAAAACAAGGATCGCCTTCCTTCCAGCTTGCAATAACAAATGCATATTTCTATTTGAGGCCTGATGAAGCATCTTTGGTGTCATATTTCTACCAACAGTCTCTTCCAAGCAATCCAGGCCTTTCCTATTCACCTCCTCACAACTTTTCCAGAATCTTTCCCTTATCCATGTAAAAAAGGTGTTCCAACATATTTCATATTTGCAAACTGCAGCACCCCCCACTTCTCTGTTACCAAAATCTATTTTGGTCTGTTACTGCTGCTGGAATCCAATCTACAAGAAATGGACTGGATTTTATAAAAGGTATTCACTAATTTATGAGTCACAATTCTAAGGCAAAATATTCAAATTAAGGCATCAAGAAGAGGATACCTTCACTCAAGAAAGGCTGATCATGTGACATGGCCGATCTTGTCACATGGCAACATCTGTTGGCCCTTTGCTCCCAGGTTCCATTGTTTTCAGTTCTTGGTTCCAGCGGCCTCCTCTTTGAGCTGCTGTCTGTCTCCAAGCATCTCCAAACTTCTGTGTTTGGTTTCACCTCTCTGCTCTCTGTGTTCGGCTCTTTTAACAACTCCAGTAAACTAATTAAGACCACTTTCAATGGGCAGGGCCACATCTCCATGGAAATAACTGAATCAAAAGATTGCACTCACAATAAGTCTGTACCCACAAGATTGGACTAGAAGAACTTGGCTATTCTGGGTGTACATAACAGTTTCAAACTGTCACAGCAAACTACCTAGATGTTTCTGATCCCTCTGGATTTATGAAAATAAAATTCTAAATTCTCTATTATCTGCTTTCCCAGGCCCATCTAATTTGAGAGCTATTTTTGTGCCCCTTTCACTTTTAATGTCTTTCTTTATCTTCATCATTCTTTTGAAAGGTTTCCCTGCACGTAGTGTTCATGATAGACATTTTAAAGCCTAGAGAGTGAGAGAGAGAGAAAGAATTGGAAACAGAAAAATCAATCCAGTTTAAGGCATTTATGCAAATCTTCTTTTATAGATAATTATTTCCAGCTCCCATCTACTGGGCTTGACCCATACAATCCCAAGTTGGCAGGATATGGAGCGGTGGGGTGGGTTAGGAGTAGATTCCAAAGGAAAACATAAATGGTTCATAGTATAAGAAAAATTACCTATTTTTATGATCAATCCTACCAATCCAAAATAACAATCTGGCTCACGAAATATGTTTTCCCCACTTGGATCAATTTATTTGATCCAATCTATTAGACCACCTCACTCAGGCATGGAGGAGTTCAGAGAAACAAGGCAATGAGACACACCCTGACACTTCTCCAACGATGGCTTCCTATGTAATTACTTTGAGAGGAATGATTATGCTTATCATAGGAGCTGGGAGAGACAATGTGGCATTGCAGGTTCACCTCATTAGATTTTCAATCTGAAAAGAAATCCTTCATCAGTTTTATTTGGGTTGGAAATGATGGGGACCAACACTGCTCAGTTGTGCTCCAGAAGGGCTCATTAACTTGGTTATCAGAACCCATATACATTCAGAGGGGAAGCAAACTTAGACATAGGCAGAAGACTTCTAAACCCACGCTTCTCAAACTGTAACGTGCACATAACCACTTGGAATCCTGACAAAATGCAGGATCAGCAGGTCTGGAGTGGGCTAGACTGTCTGTATTACTAAAAAGCTTCCAGGAGATGTCAATACTGCTGGTTGGCTGGCTGCAATATGGGAAATAAAGTTCTTAGTGGATGGTGGTGTAATCTTTTTGTTTGTTTATTTCTCTCTTGGCTTCTTTTCCTGAAGTGAAATGAGATGAGCTATTCCATTTGTCTTAAACACGGAGCTGAACTAAGGAGAATGGGAACAGGCTGTCTGTAATTAGTTGGGAGTTCCTCCACATGGCTGAAACACTCCATGCCCCACTCGCTGGGCTGCAGTATGAAGATATAATTAACTTATTGTATAAACTTGGACTTCATAGTGGCAAATAGGGCACTTTTAATAATTACATTGGGTCAACAAATTGCTCAGGTATTCTAGTTTGCTAGTTGCCAGAATGCAATATCACCAGAAATGGAATGGATTTTCAAAAGGGGAATTTAATAAGTTGAAATGTAACAGTTTTTAGACAGTGGAAATGTCCCAATTAAAGCAAGTCTACAGAAATGTCCAATCTAAGGACATTTATGTCCAGGGGAAGATACCTTGATTCAAGAAGGCTGATGAAGTTCAGGTTTCTCTCTCAGGTGAGAAGGCACACGGCAAACACAGTCAGGGTTTCTCTCTCGGCTGGAAGGGCACATGGCAAACACGGTGTCATCTGCTAGGTTTCTCTCCTGGCTTCCTGTTTCATGATGCTCCCCCAGAAGGCATCGTCCTTCTTCATTTCCAAAGGTCTCTGGCTGGTGGGCTCTGCTTCAGGGTGTTGCAGCATTCTCTGCTCTCTGGTGGGCTCTGCTTCAGGGTGTTGCAGCATTCTCTGCTCTCTCTGAATCTCTCTTATTCTCCAAAAATGTTTCCTCTTTTATGGGATTCCAGTAAACTAATCGAGACCCACCCAAATGGGCAGAGACACACCTCCACCTAATCTAGCCGAACAACCACTCTTGATTGAGTCACATATCTAAGGAGATGATCTAATTAAAGTTTCAAACACACAGTGCTGAATAGGGATTAGAAGAAACAGCTGTCTTTACAAAATGGGATCAAGATGAACACATTTTCTAGGGTAGATACATTCTTTCAAACCAGCACATCAGGATGTATTTTCATCCTAGTTAGAATAACCCTGTGTGAAAGAAGCCTAGGTAGTTTATTTCAGCTTTACCATAGAGAAAATCAATTTATTTATTTATTTTACATGGACAGGCACCGGGAATCCCAGGTCCTCTGGCATGGCAGGCGAGCATTCTTGCCTGTTGAGCCACTGTGGCCCACCGAGAAAATCAATTTTATTTTAAGTGACCCACCTAACTGCTGTCCTTTCCCATTATAGCATGCTTATAAATACTGCTGCTTCCTTTCTTCATACATTTTTAAAAAGTCATCCTCGAAACAGAAGGGACTTTTTAAAAAACACATTCCTTTATAATTCCATTTTTCTGAAATCCACAGGCATGCTATAATTTTACCAAAGCTCCCATGAGATAATTAACATGAAATTATTTGATCTTCTCTAATAATTCATTGAATTGGTACTTTTCCTGATGTTTTGGGTTGAAACTTTTCTATATTTCTGCATCTACTAAGAAAAATGTGAATATTATTCTCCACATTCATACTGAGAAGCCATGTGTTTTGACGGACCATTGGCAGGTGTTCTGCAGCCCCAATTGTGATGTTATGATATGATGATAATGAATTGCTGTTGTCTTTTCTAAACAGGCAGGTAGATGGTATTCTGGTCATGTGTTTGGCATTAGTGATGCATTTAATATGTTTTATGGTCTGTCATGATGTTGTTTTATCCTGCATAAGGGGTATCTCTTAATTCCACAATAAATGTTGATTTACCTGCAACCAATTTTTAAAGCTTAGCCTTATAAATAAACTTCATATGCTCCTAGTTTGCCTTGTGCACCATGGGTTTCACTCTAAGTTCATGGCTCTTAAAAAGCCAATAAAAAGATTTGTTTAAAAATCATTTTCATTTTATCTCCAGTGATTTACTTTTAAATCGTCTGACTGAATTTTATGTTTATGCAATTGCTTTGCATCAGCTTTAATATCACACTATGATGCACATTTTAAAATCCTCTAAATCTTAAACACTGAAAACAAAATTCAATTACCTGCAGGTGGGTTGTCAGTATAAATGAGGCAATGGCTGTTGTTTTCCAGCGTAACTGAGTGGTTGAAAGCCAGCATACAAAAATTTGTCACCTGAAGATAACTCCTTTTTAATGCATTTTTAAAATATAAATTTTAGATGTTTCTTACAAGAAATTGGTAGTTCAATTTCCTTATTTTCTCCTTAACCCTTATTTTTTCTTAAGTTCACAACACCTAGTTTAAATAAAGAGTCATAGAATCCAGTTGCCCCAAATATGATATTCCTTCTCATCTTTATAGTGTTTTTTAAATAAGAAAATGAGTACTTAAAAATTTTTAGCTTGCTCTAAAATTGCCTGTCCTTTCCTTATAAGTTACAGTAAAAATATTTAAGTGGTATTTTGGGAAGATTTGAAATTTTTGTCCTTTAATTAGCAAAACAACTATATGTGTGAACATATTTAAATCATATATAAAAGTGTTTTAAAAAAATAATACTGTGAGATGGCTAGTTAACAATAGATTACCTTAACTCCCATGGCCTCATTAATTGACCAAAAATTTGCAGTTTTATTTAAACATCTTAAAAATATATGTTATCAATTATCTTCATTTTTCTCAAGCAATTTACATATAAAGCCCCTGAGATAAATTTTAAGTGTAAATCATGCTATTGAACTCTTTTTATCTAGATATTAACACAACCTCATTCCTAAATGCTTTTCTTTCTTGGACTATATCTCAGAAATAAAAAGTTCTTTGATGAAATTTATTTTACATGATGCAAAGTTGTTCAATTATTTGGTTTATTTAGGAAAATAGCTTGCCTTAATCTAAAATTCAGTGTTTTTTAAAAATTCTAGTTCTAAAAAGTTTTAAAAATATTGCAAAGGTTAAATATATTGTTTGTTTATTTGGTTAAATTTTCAAAAGCAAAAACAAGACAGGGATTTAAATTTATTAATTAGATATACTATTTTTCTCATCCCCACTTCAGTAATTTTGGCTTTATTTTTATTTCCTCCTTTGTACTTTCTTTTGGTTTATGTAAACATTTGTTTTCTTGTTTTTGAGATCCACATTAAATACATTTTTTATTTTTTCATATTAATTATTTAATATTAAATTTTACAGTTTATCTTAATTCCTTAATTTTTACTAAAAAGTGTTTACTGCTGTGAATTTTCCTCTGATCACTGCTTAAATATATACCATAAATACATGAAATTCAGATTTTTTTATTTTTCTTTTCGCCTAAGTTATTTGGTACAAGGTTTTAATTTCCTTTTTGGCTTGTATTTGGCTAATGACTTTCAATTTTGCCCTTGTAAACTATTTGATCTCTTTCCTTGTAAGCCTTTAGGATTTTTCTTCACTGTTCAAGTCAGAGTTTTGCTAGGATATTTCTAAGAATCAACCGCTTTGTTTAATTTTCTCAAAAACTTACTGGGCCCCTCCAATAACTATATTAAGATCTTCTGTTTCTCAAAAGTTGTCTTAGGTTATAGTTTTAAAGTTTCAATGTGTTCAATTGGTTTGTTCTTTTTCAGGGACAGCAGTTAATATCAATGTTACTCATTCTTTGTCAGTCTTCTATTTCACCACTTTTTCTCTGAACTTTTAGTTTTTACTTATCTCATATTCATTCTCGTGATTTTTTGCCTTTGTTCAATAATCTTATTATATTTTCATTTGAGTCTATTATGTCTTGGTAACTATGTACTTATAGTCATTACTTCTGAGATAATCTTTCCTTTGTTTTCCATGTTGTCCTTAAGTTAAATCAACTCATTTTCATTTCCTAACTTTTAATCATTTCTGGCTTTAATTTTTGAGTTTATGAGAAACTGTTTTTTTTTTTATGTTCCCCCAGTGCATATACCCAAATTGAGTATATTTATTTCAATTTATGTATTATCCTTAGTTTTTTTCTGCTTCCTGGTTGTTTTCTTGGAGGCAGGGGAGTGAAGGATCATTAACTGAAGGATGTTGAATCTCATTTTAAAAATTTTTATGACTTCGCATGGATTTTCTCTATTCATTTTAATGGATTTGAGGTGATTTTCAAAATAAATTACTCCATTGGAGACCTCTTTCTAAGTGTGGCAAGGTTTTTTAGTTGGGTTCTTTTTTTTTTTTTTTTTTTTTGGTAGTCAAGTAGGTTCTTTGTCCTCTGATTTTGTATTCTCTTTGGTCTTTTTGAACCCTAAACTTTTATTTTTGCTTCATACCCAGTTCCCAATGAACATGAACTCACTTTCTTTCTTCTTTACCTCCCCTCTTGAGAAGCCATACATGTCATACTTCAAAATCTGTGTACTTTCCAGCTCCTCCTTTGTCCCTTGTGCTCTCCACTACCAGGATATTTTGTGCTTTTCACACTTAGGGTCAATTTACTCTTTCTATAAATGCTACTATATCCACCCTGGTCTATGAATGCTGTTCTATCCACCTTAGTCCTGTTGCTGGATTCCCCTTCCTTCTTTCCTGCAAAATTCCTTAACCTGCCCTTTCGCTCTGCAAATATGTGGCAATGTAAGAGAGTGATCACTTGATGGGAGTTGGTGTGTTTTCATTTTATGCTTATTCTTATTTTGATGTTTGTGCATTCTTTTTCTTCACATTATACAGAGGGCATGCTTGAGTGTGTGTATGTATTTAAGTTGAGAGTATAAGCAAACTAAATTTCTTTTCACTGCTGTATTACCCTGAGAAATCTCAACAGCTAAACTTGGAAGTGAAATTTATTGTAAAAGTCTTGAACATGTTTCGTTCTAGAGTCAGACACAGTAAATTTATATCAACCATGTAAAATTGTGTTGCCTAAGGTAAGTTTTTCAACTTCTATCTTAATTTGCTCAACAAAATAAGAATAGTAATGTACCCACATCATGGGGTTGTTGATAAGATTAACAAAATAATGAAAATAAAGCAATTGAAACAGTCTCTGACATAAAATCATTGCTCACAAAAGTTCAGCCTTTCTGTTGATGTTGGAAGCATATTGGAAAAATATGTCCCCATTTCTACATCAACACAATGTTTCACACTCAGAATCCAGTTATTCTAAAATTTTTAAATATTGGAGTTTAATATTATTTTATTCCCTTCAGACTTGGAACTATAGTGTGGCCTTCTAATTACCCTGATTAGCTAGTATTGTTAAATAACTACTGTAAATTTTCATTAAATCACCTCTCATAAAGTAAAAAATCATAACTCTGCAGGGAGTGGTGGCTAACACGGATTTAAAACATAGAGGCATGCTGAGCTACTGCTGATTGTGTTGTTGCAAACTATTCTTCTCTATTCTGTAAATAAATCAATTCCCTTTAAGAACATTCAGTCAAGAAATAGTATCACAGGGTGGGCTGAGTAACAAAATGCATTCGACATGTATTTTTTAATGAAAATCCCTGCTGGAAGTTGGAAGAGTCAGAAGAAAGTGTTCCCAAAGAACTTTATTTTATTGGTTATTGTAAGCCTAAGGGATGGTTTCAGGTAGTATCTTATGGCAGAGAGATTTTTAAACTTTGTGTGTTTCAGAAAAGCTTTTTCAAAAGTCGCTGAAGAATATATCCTACTTGTAATAAGATTTTTTTTTTTTTAACAATGGCAGGCACCGGGAATTGAACCCAGGTCTCCGGCATGGCAGGCAAGAACTCTGCCACTGAGCCACTGTGGCCCAATAAGATTTTAAAAATAACAATTAGAACAATCCAAGTGGAATTTCCTGTCCCTGTAACTTATAATTACTCTTTCAATAGATTTACTTTTATTGAATGTGGCTTAGGGTGTGAAGAATTCAAAAGAACATGGTAGAATTATGAAGGAAATTATTTCAGTCGTTTGAATTTGTATGTATTTATTTAATAGATACTTAGTCATAAACAATATGCAAAGAATGCTATTATTATTGAAAAAAATGTAAACAAGCAAGTGTCTGGCATTTGGTGGAAGAAATGTGAGATATCCTCATAAACAACTAAGCTTCAATTCCAAACACAATGGAACCAGGACTCCAACAGGAATAAAAACAAATGGCAAAAGGACTCATGTGTGAACTTAGCTATGTCATGTTGCCCAGTTGTTTGTCAGGCAAGAACTGGCTTAATTGCTGCTATGAGGGTATTTTGCACATGGATTTGCATGTACAATAGGTTGATTGCATTTGTGGCTGATTGCATTTATAATCAGCAAAAAAGATTGCTGTCAGAAATGTGGCATCTCTTCACCCAATCAGTCGGAGGTCTTAAAAGCCAAAACTGAGGATTTCAGAATCAGAAAGAATAATTTCTGCCTTACCTTCAGTCAGCCATACTCTCTGGTGAATGTGGACTTACCAGCCTCCCAGGTCACTTTTACAAGAGTTTCCAGATTACAGCCTGCCTCAAAGGATTCAGACATGCCAACCCCCATGGTTTTATGAAGACAATTCACATAAAAATTCCCTTTACATATGTCCTGTGTGTTCTGTTTCTAAGGAGAACCTAGACTAATACATTCCTGATACGAGTTTGAATAATCCTGAACAAATTAAAAAACTTATGCCCTTAAAACCATTCTCTTTTTAAACAGTTTATAACCAAATGGTCTCAATCAAATGTCCTCAGAACTGCCAGAAGTAATCATGCCCTTTTGTGTTGGGGGCTGACACAAATTGATAGGCATAAACTGTTAACTTTAATTAGCATAAGACCTAAAGATCTGGCACTTCAAAGCATAAGTAATCAAATCATGTGTTATTAAATCACAATAATAAGTGTGGCAATTATTTTAACATTACCCTAAGAAAACATTTTGGGCTGGAGAATACTGTTATTGACATTTTTGGAATCATTAATTGTGGTGATAATGAAAGTGGGTTAATTTAGTTGGCATTTTTATGCTTTTACATTCACTTTAGACAGTTTACCCCATTATTGACTACACTTTGAGTAGATCAGGTCTCATCACCTCACCACCTCTTTGCCAATGTTGGAGTGTTCAAGGGATGCTGGATTTTATACACTGTGAATGGAGGTTCCTTAGAAGGGAGAAGCGGAAGATAACAGTTCTGCTTTGTTTTCTAAATAATCTTTAATCCAATGTCTAATAGACAATAAGAAATGACCTAACTATAAATAAATGATCTAAACAAGAAATGGTGTTTCTTGGGAACATGGCTCAGCACAACAAAGACTTTCAGCAAATGACCACATGATTGCTTACACACCATCAAAGTGTCCAACTGCCCGAGTTAGAATCAATGGATGATGGCCCTGCATGCTTCACTTTGCTTTGAAGATGAGAGGCACCTATACTGACTGAAAGTGGGGTATTTATACATCCCAGGGGGAGGAGACTCTGCTACTGAGCAAACAGCAAGATTTATGCTGTTCCCACCCTAGCAAGCAGCTGGGACTGCTTATTCCTGGTTTGGGGTCTAAGGTATGGACAGGCTTTCCATTAGATCTAATATTTAACCCAGTCTGTGGAATGAAAACATACCAAAACATATGTACCATATAAAAAGGTGAGGGCTAGAAGATGGCCAATAGATATGTCCATGACTTCCCCAGCACTGTACAATATTATATGACAACATTAAAGAGAATTAGAATAGAACTTAGATAGAAGAAACACACTACATACTGCCCAAATGGTATTATCACTACATATAGGCTAGAAAAGCATTTACAGACTGGAAAGTATAAAATTGTTTTGGAGTTGAGAAAGACCTTAGTAGAAATGCTAGAACTAAGAAATATAAATTATATTGATAGTTTAAGAGCGTATTAGGCAGAACTGAAAAGCAAATGAATGAACTGGAATGCAGATGAGAAGAAATAATCTAAAATAACACAGGAAGGTGAAAGGAGTAAACATAGGAAGTAAGATTCAAAGAAAACATAAAGTGCACTTCTAATATGTGTTTTATTGGAGTCTCAGAAAAAAAGACATAAACTGTGGCAGGACAAAATTTGAGCAGATGATATCAGAGACTTATTCAAAATGATGAAAACAAATCATAGAATCATCAAGCCTAAAAATTCCTGAAAGGACAAATAAAAAGAATGTACATGCAGATATATCATAATGAAACTATAGGAGACCAAAAACAAGGGGAAAAACCTTTAAATTAGCCAGAGGAAATATGGACATTAACTTTTGATAAGGGCAATGAAACTTACAGCTGATACCTAGATAGAATATTTTTAATGGTCTAAACAATATGAGTTTGCACCTAGATTTCTATTCCCCATGAAATGGTTTCAGGCATAAGATAAAAAATATGTATTTTCAGATAAACTTAATCTGGGTGAATTTACAACCAGGAGACTTAGTCTAAAGTAACTAATAAAAGGTACCTTTCAAGCAGAAGAAAAATTACTCCAGCTATAATGCAAGAAATAAGAGAGGAATAAAGGAAAGAAAGAAGGAGAAGGATAGGTAAATGTGTGGGTAAATTTAAATGAATATTGATTGTGTAAAGCTATCTCATGGTGTTGTATGATTAAATTATATTATTAAAATACCGTATGAAAAGGAGAAGTTTAAATGGAGTAAAATTATCGTAAGGCCCTTGCATCAGAAGTACCAATTACTATTGAAAAGTCAATATTATTTTGAAAAGTCAAGGAAGTATATTGTAATTTCTAGGGTGACAAGTAATGTATTATTTAAATATTAGCAAAAATGTCAATCTTTTATAAATATGAACAATAAAGATAAAATATTAAGAATAAATATTAATTTTTTATTTAAAAAAATTAAATTGAATTTTAAAATCCCAAAGAAGGCAATGATCATTTCTAAAGATGATGGTGTAAAAGCTTTTGAGAATTTCACTGTTCTAGAGTTAGAAAAATTAATATTCAATGCTACCAAAAAAAAGTAGGATGTGAAGGGCTAATATTTCCAAGTAAAGTGAGACTGAAATAACTACACAATTTCTGCATAATTCCAAGCTGCTCATACTTTGAGTGATAGGCTAAAATTTTCATCATACAGTTAACCAGTTTCACAACAATGGAAAAAAAATGGAATCTGAGACTCTTCAAAGAAGAGGATTGTTAATAACTACCTAAGATTTTCAAGAGAGATGCCAAGAGTATTTCCTAGGATAATGGGAAAACAAGCAATAGGTCAGCCGTCACAGGGCTGAAACCTACATGCTGAAACCTAAAAACTGATTGAATAAAGATTAACTTCCATTGATCTATCAATGTACCACAAAAAAAAAAAAAGAGTCCTCTGTGGATGTTAGCCAACTACAATCCTTTAAAATTGTTTTAAAGAGTAAATGTACAGCGTTCACTGTAAACTTTCCAAGCATGGCAAGGGAAAGGACCAAATTATAAAAAACAAGAGAACAAACACAACTGACACAATTCAAATGTGACTCAGATATTAGATTTATTAACATAAATTGAATAATGATTATGATAAAAAGAAGTTAAAGCTCTAAAAGATAGAGGACTTCCAGAGAATTTAAACTATAAAAATAATCAAATGTAAGCTGTCAAACTAACAAATGCAACAAAACAGATGAATAATTCAATAGATGTGTTACCATCACACTAGATACAAAGACTAAAGAATTCATAAATTAGAAGATCATTCAGTGGAGAACATCCATATAGAAGCATGTAGAAATAAAGGATGTAAAGCACATAAGAAAGACATAAAATATGTATAGGGAATTAAGCAAAGGTTTAAAACATAAATGTATCTTCCAGGAGAGAGAATGTGCAAAATAAATACTTAAAGATGTAATGGCGGACAACTGCAAAAAAGAAGAAAAAGAAAACATAGAAGACTCAAACATCTTAATCAAGAAGCTTTACAAAAAACAAGTAAGCTCAATACAAAGAAACTACCCCTAGGAACATCAGAGTGAAACTGCTGAAATGTTCTTGATGCTATTATTGAGACACAGGGGAATGAAATATATAGATTATGTTTAAACCCACCGAGTATGATTGGGCTGTGGCAATCATACAGTAAGGTGGTGAATTCCTGTTTGAATTAAAGATAGGGATCTGGGAAGTGATACTGAATGAAGGATCACTTTTCCCCAATATCCTGGATGTGTGGATGGTTGCTATATGCCTGAAACTGGGCAGTAAGTACAAGGGTACATTGAACAGTGAGAGCAACATGTGATTTTCTGCAGCTGGGTTTGTTGTCAATGGAGTGAAAAATTCTCTGGTGATCTATGAGCCCCTCTGAATCGGTAGTACCTGGCTAACATGGAGAGAAAGCATCTGATAAAAGCATCTTTAGATTAAAATTATATTGCATCCACTATTGCCTAAGAGTAAGGTTTATTTTTGTTCAATTTTCTGGACATTACACGTATTTCCAAGCTCTTAAAGGAAGCATTACTTCCAAAATGTGTAAGGTGTGATTCTTCACCAACCCAGGGAAATGTGAATTGGGATGCAGCACTGATTTAGAAAAATAATGTTAAATCTATTGCATCCCAGGGTTAAGGAGCAAATTTATGTTGTTACAGTCTACAATAACATTGTCCAATAGAAATACAGTGCAAGCCATATATAAATTTAAGTTTTCTGGTATCAGATATAGTGTAGGACAGATGCAAAAGTTCTCTTTGGTTCCTTATAGTCGCAATCTCCATTGTCCCATTTCAAGCTTCCCTTTCCAACATTAGACCCTACTAACTAACAGTGAACCCAGGGTCATGAGCAGATATTTTGCTGTGAATTCACAGACACTTTCATTCTATCAACATTCAACAAATTATTAAGTTAATTTTTACCATCTTATTATTTGTTTTCTAATAAAACAAATTTCATCCCTAAAGTATAGGTACCATTAGCAGTTCTGTCTGTGTAGGTAGTTAGAGCTTTAAAGTAGCTTTAAAAAAAAAAACTTTATTAGAGTAAATTTAAATATTACAAGTTGCATCTATTTTAACAGATCAGCTTGAATAGTTTTGTCAATTGTGTACACTTTATAACACTATATATCTATCAAGATTATATACATAAAGTATATATTTTTATATATCAAATATATTATATTATATATTAATATACTTTTTAATGTATTTAAATTAATATATTAAATATTATATCAATGTTCTCTTCCTGTGCATGACTCGTCCTTTTGTTTTAAGTGTTTCATAAAGAGGCAAATTGATAAGAAACAATTTGTCAATATTTTGCGTTTTATGATCCTTGTGTCTTCAGTAATAAATCTTTGTCCATCCAAATGTTGACAAGATATTCTCATATATTTTCTTTAAGATATCTTAGAGCTTTAGATTTAACATTTAGGTGTATGATACAATGTGAGTTAATATTTCTGCATAGCATGTGGCAGAGGGTTGAGGCTCATCTTTTGGTATATGGATATCCAGGTATTCCAGCACAATTTTTTGAAAAAACTCAGGTGTTCATATTCTATTTCCAGATTTTCTATTCTGTTTCCTTGATTCATGTGACCTTACTTATGCCAACATTTTACGAGATTAATTTCCATATTTTCATAGGAATGCATTAAATCAGGTCATTTCTTCTGCAAACTTCGTATTGCATCTTCAAAATCGATTTTACTATTTTGAGTTCTTTGGTTTTCCACACATATTAGAATCAGCTAGCCAATGTCTATAAAACAATCTCTGCTGTGATATTGAGATTTTATTGAATCATAGTTATGTTTAGGAGGAATTGGCATCTTGAGAAATATTAAGATTTTGAATCCATGAACTTGATATAACTGTACTTTTACTGAGAAAATCTTTAATTTCTCTTTATAGTGTTCTTTAGCTTTTAGTGTCTGTCACTACCAACTTTTGGTGGTAAGTGATAATACAATTTACTTCTCTTTTCTTTGTGTGGGCAGGCACAAGGAATCCAACCCAGGTCTGAATTCTGCCACTGAGCCACCATCGCACCACCCTACAATTTACTTTTGAATGCTGCCTCTGTATCTTAAGATATTGATAAATTCACTTATTGGCTCTCATAACTTTGCCTTGGATTCCTTAAAAGTTTCTGTGTAGCCATATGCACTATGAATAAAGTCAGTGTGATGTTTCCTCTCTTATATGCTTAAATTTTACTCTTTTTGTTGCCTCATTGCAAGGGTTAAGATTCCAATTATAAAGTTAAAACATGGTTGATATGTGATGATATTGTGATCCACTGATTGTATAATATGATTGGACTGTACATTGTGTGGGTATTTCTCAATAAAAATTTATATAAAAAAGAAATGGTTGGAACAGTCATCCCTTCTTGCTCAGTGTTTCATTAATAGATAGGAAGCTAACTATAGATGGTAGTTCAAGTTGTTTGGAATTTTTCTTTCTTTTATATGTTCAGTTATCTATTTATTTTGCCTATAAATTATTAATAGAGAAGTACTGAAATTTTCAATTCCATATTTAGATTTGTTTAGGAAAGACATTTTTATTAAATCTAAATCCCTATTCAGTTTCCTTTTGCTAATCCACTAGAAGCTTGCTTTCTTTGTATACTCTCTGAAAATAACATTAGCAGTTGAAGCCAGCTTACTATTATTCTGGCTCTATTGTAAAATATCTAAGGGGTCTTGTTCTTGTCTTCATCACTAAAAATAGATTTTTGCAATAATCTTTCAAATGATCATAGAAACCAGTGGCTCATTTTTATCTCTAATATTCAGCTCTCAGAAGTGTCAAATAAGAGACTCAAGGTTAATTTGCCTTTGGCATATGAGTGATGACTGTTCAATATGATTGACTACTTTTCTCCTGGATTTCAAGCCTTTAGATTTGTGTTTAGTAAGTGGTTTCACTGTGTATTTTTATCAGAGGTAGAGGAAAATATTAAATATTTATGAACACTCTCAAAATATAAGAATCATGCACTGTGTGTAAAATTCATGGTGGATTTTTGAATATTTGAAACAAATTCAAATATATAATTAATTAAAATTACATTGATTATATATTGAAATGATATTTTGGCTATGTTGAGTTAAAATATATTATTACAAATAATTTTGACTATTTTCTGACACTGAGCCACCTTTTCACCACCCTAAAATACATTGTTTTATTCAATTTTTAACTATCTATTTCTGTAACTATTTTGGAGGCTTTAATTGCTAATTCTAGCATATGGATTATCCTTGGGTCTGCCTCTATTGATTAATTTATGCATTAATTATCTGTCACTTTTTTTCTCCTTCTTATGCACAATAAATTATTTTTGTTAGGTTCAATTTGTAGAAAAATATTTTAGAGAGTTTGGTTTAAGTTATCTTCTTCTACAAATGGTTGAATTGTTCAGGATAGCAGTTAAATTGTGCAGATCCTGTCAAGTGTTGTGTTTAGGCCTTGTTAAATCATGCATCTTTCAGTTTTCATCTTCCTTTTAAAAGTAGTATTTTCTCCTAGAGCATAGCTGTAATTCCTAGGATGTAGCTATTTAGGCATCTGTCTTGAAAGTGCAATGTAATCTGGCTATGCCTGAAATCCAAAATTTTCTTGTGATCTCACCTTCCAGGAGTTCTACTCTGCCAATTCTCCATGTGTATAAGTACCATGTAGAAGTTGACTAGATACTTGAGGGAACTTTTGCAAAGATGTTTTTTGGTTCCTTGCAGTTCCTTTATCCCTGAGATCATGCTCCCCAAATCCCAGCTGCCTTGTCAACCTTACAGTGATCACTTTCTTCTATGCAATTGTAGCATCATTCTAAGTCCCTGTGCTATGACTTGGAAAATGTCCTCAGGAAGAAAATATATGTAAATGTTGACCTCACCTCATGTGTTCTCCTTCTCTTAAGGGTTGTAGATCCATGTTGGCTACTTTTCAAAAAATGCTAACATTATTTTTTTCAAACTTCATCATTTTTCAATAGTTCTTTTAGCGTGAAAGCAAGACATATACCAGCCACTGTGTCATGGTAATATTCCAAAATCCTTGCCATATATTTTGATAAGTCTGTTATTTTTTACCTCAATTTTAAAGTTTTATGAAAAAAAAATGCAGCTTCTTTTGTTGTATATATTTTTATATACACTTTGGTTAGTAAGGGAACTATCATCTTTTGACTATCTGTATCTAATTGATTTTATGTCATTCTTACCTTTTTTGTATAAATTAACAACTAATATCTTCACACACACACAACACACAAATATCCAGGAAGATGGATTTCATACATATGTGCACATTTTTAATAAGTGGATACATGTGTACATACAACTCTACCTATATTCTTCCCAGGGAAGTTATATGAAGAATTATAGACTAGCACCAGGTTAACAGAAAATTTATGAAAATATATCACTGTTAAATTTTTGGCAGCTTTATATGGATACTTATTTCCTGGAATCATTTATAAGTAACTCTACATATCTTCAGACACAAGATCAAATTCCTTGGAGACTACTAAATGCCAGTTTTACAAATATGTTTAATATCTCAATGGCATTTTAGATTCAACTTAAAGTAACTGAAATTTTGGATCCCCATGAATATGAGGGAATAATTTGCCATAATAATAAAATTTAAGAATGTCTCCTTGAAACCCGCTTTGTTTTACCCCTTAGCACCATAGTTACTGACATTACTAGCAGTTTAGTCCTATGTATTCAGAGTAGGTATTCTTAACATGTTTACTTTTGGGTATCACTTTGTAAAATGCTATCCAGATCAAAAGAAGCAACCTTATTCTCGTCTCAAAACCCTATGTTTTGCCAATGAGAGGCATGAAATTCTAGGAATATAATTTTCTTGAATCCAGAACCCTTGCTTTATTAGTTTGTCAATAGTAAACAGCCAGGATTCAGAAGATTTTTTTTAAATGTCTGATGAATGAACTGGAAAATAAACTTGAGAATTTAAATTTTTATATCTCTAGAAGAAAAATAAAATGATATTTTCTATGGCATTTTTTTTTAGAACAAAAGCTAGTGTTAAGAGAGATAGTTCAGCCATTCTCCTTGTAACATTTTCACACTGCAAAGCACCAAATGTCATAGCCTATCACATTCATGTTGTCACTTCCATAATTTTAATGAGTGAGCTTCTGTGATAGATATAAACACTGTCTGCATTCCCCAGAGATTCAAGTCTTCTCCAGATTTTCTTCTTTCAATTGGTATGTTAAATATACTTCTTATCTAAAATATGTTTACTACATCAAGCAAGTTAATAACACTGAGCTTCATTCTTCATTTTTGTCTAAGCTTTGGCTTTGTGTATTTGTAATTTGCTTTGTGAATAGGTATGCAGCTAATGTTTCATTACAAGTTTGGAGCCAAGTGTTTTGCTTTGCCCTCTTATTCCCCAGTGGTCCAGATTTCTGCATGAATATTTTACAAAACTGAACTGAAAACAACTTTGGAAGTTTTAAGTTAATACTTTAATATATAATAACTAATGCTTATCCCTAGGGACTGAACCATCCAGTCTAGCCATCATGGATGAGTATCTGTGACAGCAGTAGTTTAGGTCAGGAGAAATGCAGCAAAGCTTAGCCAGAAAGAATGAGTCACAAAAAGTGGACAAAGTGGAGAATGAAGTGATTTTGATACCTATTTCTTCCCTCAGACCAGTTTTTGAAACTTAGAATTAGGAACTTGAAAAACTTCTGGTGGATTATGTCATCTCATGTAACATGGTAGGCCAACATGATGAATTCTCCTTGGGTAGAATCTAAACTTAGCCATAGTTCAGGGTAATTGATATCCTTCCTATAGTCCCTTTCACCAAATTAATTTTTCTATGCTACTCAACTCAGGAAAAGTCTGTCTTCCTATCTCTTAAAATAAATTCCATTTAAAAAACATCAAATTATATAATAAGGGTAAATTATATAATATGGGTTAGCATAGGTCCTGGCCCATAGTTAGCATTCAATAAATAATTGTTGCTGTGAATTTATAATTATTATTCTACTTTGTTATTTTGCTATTTATTTCCCATATCTACCTTAGGTTATGGGAATGGTGAATAAGAGGGAAGAAGACAATAACTCCTTGCAACTGTTCCCATCATCTCCTACTGTTTGCTTGGAAACACGCTTTTAAAAACCTTCTCATCGTCTGCCTGTTAGGTCCTAACCAGTATTATTTCCTTCAAATAATTAGATCTGATTCAATCATCAGTTTTCTTTTCTCTGGGGTTCGGGAACCCTTAAATAGATTAAGTTAAGTGTACTTGTATGAAATTCAACATTAGTATTCTCATAAAATAATCTAACTAGTACGGATTTTCCCCTCATGGATGCTAAATGGGAGGAGCATGGTAATATAATTCAGGAAGCATTTATTATAGACAATAAACTTTCCTCCCCCAGTTTCCATGATATGTTGTAAAAAACATCTTCAATGTGGGAAGTACAGTGTGCTATGAGCTGGCTTCTGCTGTCACTACATCTATATATCTATAGCAGGATCTCAGTTCACAGAAGCAAAGCCAGTGCAATTAGAGCTCTTGACGTCTCACACAAAGACTGATTATAATTCCTCAGACATGTACTTCACCCAAATAATGCAGCTGCTATTCAGTGGAAAAAATCCTGATGGATTTTATGATTTAATCATTAGCACTTAAAAACAACCACAATTTAAATCCAAACACCAGTTGCAAACCATCCTTAAAATATTTATGTTTAAGAGAGGTATCTTTTATTAGACAATTGTACATAAGACTGTAAAACAAAGGAACTAAATTTAAGCACAGGATTAAAAATGAATGGGAAGATTATAAAATGCCCATTTAGGCCCACCATAGAGATTTCTAATATTCTTTGTGGAATAGTGAAGAGTTTAATATATTTTCAATATTTACTTGACAAGTGTTTATAGAAAAAAGGAGTTAGAGCCAAATGATTAGCAATATTTCTTTTATTTTGAATTATCTACACTGATAAATTAATTCCTTAAATTCTCTGCGGAGTATATCAGTCAGCTATATGAACATGGCCAAAAAGTATAAATTAGTACATGTTCATATTATCATACCCAATTTCTCTCTCTGTTTATATTACTTTCAGTCTGAATATTCACTGGCAACCTTGGAAAAGAATCATATTGTTGGTAAGACACCTGTTTATTTACTTTACCTATGAACTGTATAAATTGGTAAGATGGATGAATAATCAAACAAAAATGTTTTCACTGATTTATTTTATTGTAGAAAATAAACATAAAAATCATTTGAAATATTTTATTATCATATAATTTCCAGTACTCTCTATTTTCAAAGAGACCCTTTAAAAATTATTAAAATTTTTAAAGTGTGAAGAATGCTATGGCTAAGAGACTAAAAATGAATTTATAGAATACACAATATCTTTTTTTAATGTGTGCTAATTTTTTTAAAAGGATCTTTTTAAATTGCTTTTTAAAAACAATTTTTTTAAGTGTTTGCTAAAGTATTTACTCCTAAAAATTTGAGATTTATTCACAACGCACTTATTAGAGAATCTGCAGGTCCTTGGAACTGCAGCCCATCTGTCTCTGCCATACAGAAGATTGAGGTGGTATCAGGTAACAATGTGTCTCTGAATGAGCTTTTATTCTTGAATTAGATACACATAACTTTGTGAATATTTAGGGATTAGAAATGGACAGAAAAACAATAAAATGTGAAAACTGCATCATTTTGTATTTTTAAATAGGGAAAGAATTCTGAATCAAAACTATTTACATTTTAGTATTTGGATTTTAAAGCAATTGAATTTTATTTATGCAAGACACATTACAGGGCACTAGGAGTATAAAGATGGAATCACGTAGGTGTCAGTTTGAATCCTGGTCTTTCCATTATGCTCAAGAATTCTGGAAAATTTACTTTCAATGTGAGCCTCAGTTCTTTTTTTACCACAATAAGCATCTTTACTTTTGTGAGAATGAAATCATAATCATAGCAATAACAATATTATGAGTTTTATAGCCAATGTTTATTAAAAGATTATTATGTGCCAGATTCTTTCATAAATATTTAAAATATATTGTCTGATAATATTTTATTCCAACTTTATAGTGTTTTTTTTTTGCCCCAGATAATAATTGCCTCACATAGAGAGTTCATAACTTAAGAAGTTGCAGTGAAATAAAATGATTATGAAAAAAGTTTCTACTTTCATACATTGAGCCTGGGAAATGATGGTACTCAATAAGTATTACTGTCCCTCTTTTTGTTATCATAAATTATTTCCCCTTTTATGATTTATGGGAAAGAAGCTATGACTGCAATATTAGACCAAGTTTCAACCTCTATTTTGTCACCCTCTCGGTATGGCACTTCAGTGAGTCATCTAGGCTGCATTTCCCAAATCTGTTAAACAGGGTGTTCTAGTTTGCTACCTGCCGGAATGCAATATACCAGAAATAGAATGGCTTTTAAAAAGGGAATTTAATAAGTTGCCAGTTTATAGTTCCAAGGCCGAGAAAATTCCCCAATTAAAATAAGCCTATAGAAATGTCCAATCTAAGGCATCCCGGTAAAGATACCTTGGTTCAAGAAGGCCGGTGAAGCTCAGGGTTTCTCTCTCAAGTGAGAAGGCACATGGCGAACACAGTCAGGGCTTCTCTCTCGGCTGGAAGGGCACATGGAGAACTTGGCGTCATCTGCTAGCTTTCTCTCCTGGCTTCCTGTTTCATGAAGTTCCCCAGGAGGCATTTTCCTTCTTCATCTCCAAAGGTCGCTGGCTGGTGGATCCTCTGCTTCGTGGTGCCTCAGCATTCTCTGCTCTCTCTGAATCTCTCTTCTCCAAAATGTTTCCTCTTTTATAGGACTCCAATAAACCAATCAAGATCCACCCAAATGGGTGGAGGCATGTCATCACCTAATCCAATTCAACAACCACTCGACTAAATTACATCATCTAGGCAGATGATCTGATTACAGTTTCAAACACACAGTATTGAATAGGGATTATTCTACCTTTATGAAATGGGATTTTGATTAAAACATGGCTTTTCGAGGGGGCATATTTCCTTTCAAACCAGCATGCAGGGTTAAACACAAATTGTAGAATAGTTAGTGAGGCTATTAGAAGTTAATTATTATTATAGAGAGACACTTCTACCTTAATGCTATTAGATTTTTTTTTTTACCATATCAAAAAGTAAGTAAATAAAAATGTTTTTGCTCTTTAGAATATGATAATATTGATCTAATAATACTATTGATAACAGCTAAAGCTATGGAAATATGTGCATATCCCCAGGAGATTTGGGCTAATCAGCTATATATATACATATATATATATATACTAGAAAATCAGCCATAATGGCCACAAACATAGAATTTTTCTCTGATAAATGGACCTAGGGATCACATGAATATTCTTCTGTTATGTGAAGATAGTTTGTAAAATTTGCCCCAAGACTAAATATCACTCATGTTACTCCACAGTCTCTTCACATTGACTATATGTTTCTACAATAACTATTCCATGTTTCTAATTTCATAATTTATTCCATAACTTATTTCATGAATATCATTTTATTGCTGATATCTCATGTTAAGATCAAATGGTTAAATTGTTTTCAAATATATTTTCTCATTTATTATCATTTAAATCATTTAACTCTTACTGAGTTTTACTCTGCCTATTAAATAGCCATAATTTTAATATTAGTACTTGATCTCCAACTCCTGGCTTTAAACCCAAATTAACGTGATTAATTTTTCATCACATATTTGGTTCCTACTTTATTGTTTTTACTTTATTGTTTATTGCCCTATTAATTCAAGTTCATCTAACTAATTGATAAATCTTCCTCAAAGAAAAGTTGTGAGATGGAAACAGAACCGGCAAAGGAAGAGGGTAGTACTCAGCATACTTGAAAAAAAACAAACACCACACAACACAATTAAGACAAGGAGGGAATTGATCACTAGTATGTCTGTTTTTAGAAAACATGGTTAATGTATATATGATGAATAAATATTTTTTATGTAAATGATTTTAGAGTTTACTTCAAGGAATTTTCTTTACTTAGAAATCAACAAAGAAAATAGAAGCAAATGTTTAAAAGTAATTATTATTTAGCGCCCAGATTCTGAAGGGGCATGTGATGGTTGAGTTCTGGTGTCAACTTAGCCAGGTGATGGTGCTATCTGGTCAGGCAAGCATTGACTTAACTGTTACTGCAAGGATATTTTCTGGCTGGTTGATAAACCAGAAAGTTGGTTTATTAAGTCATCAGTCAGTTTACTGTCACTGTGGCTGATTACATCTGTGATCAATTACGGGCACATCTCCCTCAAATGAGATAATACAAATCAGTTGGATTTGGTCCAATTTGAAGACTTTTAAGGGAGAAGAGGGAATTTTTGTTTCTTCTTCAGCCAGTGAGCCTCTCTTGCGGAGTTCATTGAAACTCTTCATTGGAGTTGCCACCTTCACATCCTGCTTTACAGATTTGGGACTGCTGCATTCCCATCGTTGCTTGAGAAATTTCTATAAATCTCATATATATATATGTATATATATATATATATGTATATATATATATATATATATATAAACCATATATATATATATATATATATATATATCTGATTTTCTGTTTCTCTAGAACCCTTACTACTACAGCTTCACACTGGAAATACTCTTTAAGAAACAGAATCTTAAAAGTGTTTTTAAAATTGGTTTTCTATTCTGTTTAGACTCAAAGGCACTAGCAACTCTGTTTCCAATAATCAAGATGGCACTGATAGTCCATAGCATGAAGTGGTAATAAAGATATGCAAAATATCACGATTTGATTCTGCTAATTGCATGGTTATTCAAGGCAAGGCTCTGGATGAGGGTGTTTTGACACCTTACGGAGGTTTGTAGAGTTAAGAGGTATAATGATGTTGACTGGTTGTTCTTAAATATGCTAGATAACAGTTGTGAGGGAAAGGGATGAGCTGAAGACCTCAAATTTGCAACTTAAATGCTGTATGAAAGACATAAAAGTTTCTCTGTATCTTGAAAGAAAATCTTATTTCTTGTGGCTGCAGACTTGAGGTCTCTAAAAACTAGACCCAGAGTCTTATTGTGTGAGTAGAAGATTTACAATGTAAACTAAATTCTCAACCTTGCAGTTGGGCTTTGATTGGAAAAGAATGGTAACCTGAAACTTGGGATGGGGACATTTGGGTTGGCAATGATGGCAGTGGAGACATAGAAACCCTGGATTTGACTGAGGCTTTGCTTGATAGACCTGTGATCATCTGTCCTGAGGAAACAGCTGCCCAATCTTCAGCCTGCACACTGAGGAGACAGCTACCCAACCTCCAGCCTGCCCTGAGGAAAGAGTTTCCCAACCTCTGGGCTGCTTTGAGGAAACAGCTTCTAGGCCTCCGGTATATCCTGAGGATTCAACCCTCCACCTACCACTTAAATAGATTAACTCTTCAGTGTCTGCTAAACCTGTAACCACCTCCCTAATCTTCACTCACTTGTCTGGAATAATGATTCTGTTTCGTCGGGTGAAAATGCAATAGAATCCCTGAAGTAATTAGCTTGAAAGACAGTTCTAATTCTTTTCACGACCCACTCCAACCACTCCTCTCTTCTTAGAGAGAGAGTCTATAACTAGACTAAAATCCCAAAGGCCCTGAAAGATGAGGTATGATGTGCGATCTTGGAAGAGCTATGCTATACTCCAAAAGAACTGCATGAATATTCCAATTTATATAGTCAGAAATAAGGGGAATATAGAGGAAATGGATATTAAAGGTGTGGGATAATGATAGAAGGAATATAAAGTTGGATGAAGCTGAATTTACTGGTATGGATGCACTAAACAGAAATTCTGCATTCAATGTCAAAACTTGAGGGGTTAGAAAGGGTGTTAACCACATGCTTGGTTGCTGAAACATGGATCCAAAGGTGGCCAACATTATCTGAGGTAGAAATGCCAGAACTGACCTGGTATGATATAGATGAGGAGATTCAAAGACATAGAGAGATTGGAACATTAGACTGGATTTATCATGGAAGAACTACTCACACACCCCAGGAGTGTCCAGAGGACACACCTTTTTCAAGAACTTTGAGGAATAAATTTGTGAGACTAGTTCCATCATCTCTGAAGAGCTCTGAGGTCACCATTCTCTGTAGGTCAGATATTATGAGACCTGCTGTCACTGAGCTGGAATCCTTAAACGCAATGGGGATGATTGGATCCTGATTTGACAAAAACCACATGGCAACATTTAATCTCCATAGACAAAGTGGGTGTGGCCACCATAATGGACAGTAAACTTAAAGCAGCAATCAAAATAATCTGACTCACAGAGACTTATGGTGTTGGCTAGCCAAGGGGGATACCTAGAAGTAAAGTAAGTGGTAAGTCTATTAAATTCTTGTTTGAGCTATGTAAGCACAAGAGTTCTAGGTCAAGTGAACAAAAGTCTAACCTGAATTACAAAAACAGAGAGTCATAACTCCTTAATCCATCTCACATTTGAGATAGTTTACAGACCCAGAGCCCCTTGAATGAAGGAGAGCCAGGTGCCCTTGGGGAAGGATCCTGTAAAATTGCCCAACATTTACACTGTTAACCCTCCTCCCAACTTTCTTTAAGGAGACCTACAGCTCTTCACCAGGGTGACTGTGCATTGGGGAAAAGGAAATGATCAAATATTTGGGGGATTAATAGACACTGGATCAGAAGTGATACTAATTCCAGGAGACCCAAAGCATCACTCAGGTTCACCATTCAGAGTAGGGGTTTTTGGAGGTCAGATGATTGAAGAAGTTTTAACTCAGTTCCATCTCACACATGGGCTGTTGCTAATGGTTTGACAGGGTGGTCAAGGACATGGAAGAAGCATGATTGGAAATTGGAGACAAAAAGGTCTGGGGAAGATGTTTGTAGATAGACATTTCTGAGAGGGCAAACAACCTGCAGGTATCTGAGTTCCAAGTGAATGCTCACCAGAGGGTGATATTAGCAGTGTGTTTTAATAATCAAGTGGATAAACTGACCCATCCTGTAGATACAAGCCATCTTCTACCCTAGCTACTCCTGCCATTGCCCATTGGGCTCATGAACAAAGTGGGCATGTAGGTAAGGACAGAGCTTACACATGGGCTCAGCAACATGGACTTCCACTCACCAATGCCAATCTGACTATACCACTGCTTTGTGTCCAATCTGCCAGCACCAGAGATCAAAACTCAGTCCCTAATTTGGCACCATTCCCCATGGTGATCAGGATGCTACCTGGTGGCAGGTTGATTACATTGAACCATTTCCAACATGGAATAGGCAGCAGTTTTTTTTCTAGCTGGAATAGACCCATACTCCAGACATGGATTTTCCTTCCCTGCATGCAATGTTTCTACCAAAACTACCATCCAGGGCTTAAAGATTGCCTTATCCTCCATCCTAGTATTCCATGCACCATTGCTTCTGATCAAGGAACCCACTTTATGGCAAATGAAATGTGGAAATGAGCTCATGGTCATGGAATTTTCTCATCCCGCCATGTTCCTTATCATCCAGGGACAGCTGGCTTGATAGAACGGTGGAATGGTCTTTTGGAGACCCAATATTGGCACCAACTAAGTGGCAATACCTTGCAGGGCTGAGGCAACGTTCACCAGGTGGCTGTGTGTGTTCTGAATCAACATCTGCTCTATAGTGCTGTATCTCCCATAGCAGGATTCACAGGCCCAGGAACCAAGGGGTGGAAATGGGAGTGGTACTACTCACTGTCATAACTAGTTATTCACTACACAAATTTTTGCTTCTTGTCCCTGAAACCTTAAGCTCTGCTGGTCTATAGGTTTTAGTTCCAAAAAGAGGACTGTTCCTACTAGGAGACACAACAATGATTCCATGTGAATTGGAAGCTAAGACTGTCACCTGACCATTTTGGGCTTCTCCTGCCTCTAAATCAGTAGGCAAGGAAGGGGTTACTGTAGTAGCTGGGGTGATTGATCCTGACTAGCAAGAGGAAATAGGACTGCAACTACACAGTGGAGCTAAAGAAGAGTTTTTCTAGAATACAGGAGATCCCTTAGGGTTTCTGTTAGAACTACCATGCCCTGTGATTAATGTCAGTGGAAAACTGTAACAACCCAATCCAGGCAGGACTACAATGGCCCAGAAACTTCAGGAATGAAGGTTTTGGTCACCCTACAAGGCAAAGAACCACAGCCAGCTGAAGTGCTGGCTCAGGGTAATGGGAACATGGAATGGGCAGTGAAAGAAGGTAGTGATAAATATGACTATGACCACATGGCCAGTTACAGAAACAAGGACTGTGATGGTGTAAATATGTCCTCCTTTTTTTATGAGTAGGTTTATATCTGTACATGAAGCATATATCTCATTTCCTTTGCATCATATGACATAAATTGTGTTGTTGATGTTATAGTATTTAAGTTCTAAGATATGAAGTTTAAGAGTGAATGTTACCTAAGGATTTTGCCCCTATTCTGGAGAGATTTAATGGATTTCCAGTTGTACACAAGGCAGTTGAGTATTGTTAGGTAAACATATGTCTGTTGTGTTCTATTTAGAAATTAAGCATGTTTCAGGGTGATGTGTTTAGCTGTCAAGTTTGACAAGGGGTGGATAGTGAGGGCTAGGTTCATATGTCAATTTGTCCAGGTTATGATGCCCAGTTTTCTGGTCAGACAACCACTGACCTAACCCTTACTGCAATGACATTTTGTGTCTGGTTGGACAAGGCAGAAGGCTGGTTTATTAAAACATCAGACAGTGGATTGCAGCTGTGGCTGATTAAATCTAGGCCAGTTAGAGATGCATCTCCTGCAAATGAGGCAAACCAATGAGTTGTCTTTGACCCAATCAGTCAAAGACTTTTGAGGAAGAAGAAAATTTTCACTGCTTCTTCAGCCAGCAAACCTCTCCTGTGAAGTTCACTGAGACCCTTCATTGGAGATGATAGCCTCACAGCCTACTCTATGGCTTGGAACTCTTGCATTCTCATGGTTATGTGAGACACCCTTATAAATCTTATATTTACAGGTACCTCCTTTTGGTTCTGTTTCTCTAGAACCCTTACTAATACAGTGCACCCACTGTTTGAATCAAGTCAGAATTAAACAATTAGAAGAAAACTGTACACTTAGCTTTCTAATAATATTTTATGGAAATATCAAAGAAAATGATCATCTTATGTAAAACCTTTTTTTACAGGTGAAATAAAGACTTTTGCAGGATTTATATTTTACATGAATACATTTTATTAAAAAGTCTGATCTTATTGGAGATTTTTGAAATTGATTTGTCATGGGTTATGTGGCTTAATTATATGGCTTGACTGCACAAGGACTATTCCAAGTATATGTTGTATAGCTCATGTTGTCATATTACAACATGGAACTCATTTGTGCTTGCTAAATGACTTAATTGTTATGGTAGCAGAGCCAGAGTCATGGTCATTGTTAAAATAGTGTTATTATTTTATGTTTGGAATTAATTGGGAATAGTTATTTATGTCATCATTTAATTAACATGAATATTAATGAGCTTCCACCCCTCCATTACATCAAAAGTTTTCTAAAAATGCCCTCTCTAGTGCTTGATTTTTGGATCTTATGAGAATTTGGATTAGAATAGGTTGTAATAAAAAGATGTATACAATGTTTGAACATTGTATTTTCAACAAATTTACCATTTTAAAAAAGAAAAGTTGCTCTTGCTTTTAATGAGAACTTAATATTGACATATTCAAGTGTCAGGGAAGTCAAAGACAATTAATTGTTAAGCAGCCATTGCCCGGAGCTCGCATACCCCCACCTCCTTTGCTGGTGACATTACAGGGTAAGAGGCCATCCTTCTGCTTTCTCTTTCTGCTACCCGCACCACCTTTTCTATTGTGTGCCATTCTACCACCCGGGGGAGATGTTAAGTCTAATGAAAAGGCCCTGCCAGTCCTTAAACTTGGAAAACTGGGAACAAGTAGCCCCAAATGCTTATCAGAACAGGAATTCTCAGTTACAGGGCCCCTTCCCTCAAGGTGGATGAAAACCACACTAAAATAATATATATTGGTCTTTCTTCTCCGACACAAAGAGAAATATACGGAGTTACCATCTATTGAGCCAACCTGGAACAGTTTTTGGTCACCCTGGGACTTTTTCCCCTATTTTTTTCTGCTCTTTGTACTATGTAGGTTGACTGACAAGGAGATTGGCCCTTTCTGGACTCTTTAGAAAGTAAGGGATCATTTGTTGAAAGTTTCTGTCATATCATGAACCTGTGTTCCCATGGAACACCATTGTAGCAATTCACTCCACACCAGGCAATTGCAAAACTGTTGAAACTTTACTCTTGCTACTTAAAAAACAGTCCATGGTCCAACAGCAGTGACATCTTTGAACAGGAAAATATCAGGCACAATCCAACCTACTGGTTTAGAATCTGCATCTTCATAACATACCCGGGTGGTTTGAATGGATATTATTTTGAGAAGCACTGTAAAGTCACACATTGGTTAACGTTGAGTTTGCTTGGGTCCAGCTGTGTGATTCTGAAATACAAGTTGTTACCAATACAAATTCTGGAGCCTCTGAACAAAATATGAGTGTAGGTGAGTCTTCAATCATTGCTAGATTTTGAAGTTATTCAGAGGAAAAGTCCCCTAACAATATAGAAAGTGAAGAGCACTTAATTAAAATCAAATTTCATACACCGTTAATTATTATATTCAAACTGCTACTTTTTCAATCAGTCGTCACTAGTAATTTTCATTAAGAGATGCTATAATACGGACTGAATATAAATAGGTCTAGAGTTGCAATAAGCTAGTGTTCATGTCCTCTCATGTCAAAGCCTGACCTGAAATCTGGGCATTTCCATTAACAACATCAAGAAACCCAGAAGATCTCACTGATGACAAAAATGTAATTTATCATACGGCTGACATGTAGAAAGGTCCCCGTTATTATTTCTTTCTCTCTCTTTTTCTTTCTTATTGCTTTAAACATATATAGACAAAATTGTGGTATTTAAGCTTGAAGAGAGCATTTGATTCTAGTGCCAAAAGTTGGTCAGAATCATTTAACATTTCTTTTAACCTTTCCAATTTTCTCAGGACATTTGTCATCAAATTACATTTATTTTGTCTTTTAATTTTAGAATTAAAGGGCTTTTAAAACATTTGTTTCCACAGTATAGACTATCCTATTTCAACTCATTTCCTAATCTTGACATTGTTCACGTGAGGTTAGTATTGTTAAAAAATTAACTTCATTTTCAACTTTGAAATTGACTATAGAAAACATAAGGCAATTTAATACTGATCAATATATGGGCAGATTCCAAATACAAAGGAGATTCTATTGCTAAAATAGATTCATCGGTTTTATTTCTTGGGACATTTAGAATTTTATGAATAGTAATGATGAGGATAAAAATTCCATAGGAATTTATGCTACTAGGAATATTTTCCTATCAAAATATGGACATGGATATTGAACTATTTTTAAAAATGGTACACAGTATTTTAAAAAAATCAAAATCAAGACTTATGGTTCCTGTATGTTTGGAATCACAGGGTCTAAAAATGAACACTGCTGTATTAAATTACATATATTTGTAACATCAAATATTGCTGAAACATAAATAACAGTTAATGATCTTACTAATGTCTTTTACTTTGACCTTTATTAACCATGAAACTATAGATATGAAACTTAACCTTTACCTTGACCCTCATCAGTAATTAATAGAAAGCATATATTCAACTGTAACATTTTTGGTGATTATTTAAATATAAACAAAATTAAAACAACAAACAGTACTAAAATATGATATATTTTAACATGGAAAACACCAGTGCAAAGTTTAAAAAGCTAAAGCTTTAAACGGGAATTTTAGATTCTCATGGAACATTCAAGAGAGGAAAATTTTACATACATTTTCAAATTTATTGTTCACTCAGGAATTTTTTTCTCCATGACCCAAATGGAAGTTAGGACATTTAAGGACTGAAATCTTAACAACCTAGTTCTGTAGCTAAATAAAATCCTGCAGGCACAGTTGTGCTCAACTCATCTAGGTTATGTAGAGGAAGCAAAAAGTAACTTGCAATGGTTGCAGGGTAACAACACTATATGAAATTATTGGAAAATTAATTAATATCCTCTAGAACTTCACAGGTTTTAAAATATCTGTTATTAATTAGAAATTCCTAAAGGCATAGCACTAGAGGTGTAAGATGTGGATTTGGATTTCTTTTGCCAATATTCTTGCCAACTGAACACTGAAAATAGATTATACTAGACCGTGGTCTTTAACAATGCTTTCTTAGTAGAATCACCTGTGACTTTTTACAAATATTCATGTCTCAGGGATTCTGATGATTAAAATGATCTAGAGTGTGTCCTGATGTATGATATATTTTTAAGCCTCCCTGGTGGTTCTAGCATGCAACCAGGCTTGAGACCCCTAGTTTAGACATGGAAGAGTGCATCTCTCACAAAAAAAGGTAAAGCTAAGAGATGAGATGGGAGGGTGACTGAGATGGTGATTCAAGAGTGCAACTGACCTGGGAGAGTCTTCTGTACCACATGCAAAAGCTGAGGAACTGCAAAGCAGAAATCTGGAGCCTAATGTGGAAGCCCAGAGTCCACAGGAGTGCACAGGGAATGGGAAGTAAGTCAAGTAACGTTGCTTGAATGTGTTACCCTCACTAGTCATTGACCCATGACTCACTCCACACCCCACAAACCTGAACACCATTACCAGTCCCCACTCCCCCGCTCCAAGCGACCCTGCCCCACCAACCCCCAGCATGCATACCCTCACCCCAAGTGCAGCCCAACCCACCTTTCTTGCACCCCTTCTAGAATTACCTTCCCCTCCCTGCTACCTGCAGGCTGTTGCCAGCACATAACAGCTGCGGGCGCATACCTTCATACCCAGGCTACCCCCACCTCCCACCCATAGTGTTGTACAGCTTCACCCTGCCCCCTTGGGCTCTATGCATCAGTTTACTGCACTCCTAGACCTGTGCATGCACTCAGTCTCTGTCACATGCTTCAGCTCTGGGAACATCAATTTACAGCATTCCTAGATACGCACATGTTCATGGCCCTCAGTCAAGCCCTTCAGCTCTGAGAAAGCCCTGACCTGTGCAGCTGGGTCACATCTGCCCCCAGCCCATGCAGGTATAATGCCAACCCACTGCCATAGCTCTGTGCATGTGCCCAAAGGGTCCCACACCTTAGTCCAGCACACACCAAGTTTGTACCCCCCAGACCTGCGCACCCACACAGCTACATCCTCCCTGGTTGCTGGGCACCCACATTCACTAGCACCAGCATAACATCTCCAACCTGCACCTACACATGTGCTGCAATGCATCACCTCACTGTTGTGCCCCACCCTGTACCCCGCATCCTGCTACATATCCACCCCACAAACACAAGGCTTTAAACTATTGAAGGAAATCAACTACCAAAGTAAGTCAATAAAGATATTTACATGTGAAAAAAACAACAAATCACTAAACATATCACAATGCAGGCAGATATAGCCCAGCCTAATGGCCAAATTAAAACATCAGAGGAGACACAGACATTGGAACAACTAATCAAAGATGTTCATATAACTCTACTTAATAAAATAGGTGGGATGGCTAATGACATAAAGGAGATTAAAAAGACATTAAAAGAGCGTAAAGAGGAATTTGAAAGAATAAATAGAAAAATAGATATCACAGACATTAAAGACTGTTGCAAGTAAAAAACATACTAGTGACACAGAATAGCAGATTTGAAGAGACAGAAGAAAAAATAGGCAAACTAGTGGACAGGACAACTGATTTTGAAGACTCAAAATAACAAATGGCAAAAAAGATGGAAAAATTTGAATTGGATCTTAGGGAAATGATAGACAAAACAAAGAACACAAATATAAGAATCATTGGTGTGTCCCAAAAGGAGAAGAGAGGAGAAAAGGGCTAAGAAGAGTAGTTGAGGATCTAATGGGGGAAAATTTCCCAACCCTCATAAAGAACATAAACATACAAGTCAAAGAAGCCCAAAGAACTCCAAACAGAATAAATCTAAATAAGCTTTCCCCAAGACACATTCAAATCAGTCTCTCAAATGTTGAAGATAAGCACACAATTCTGAAAATGACAAGAGAAAAACAATCTACTACATATAAGGGAAATCACATAAAACTGAGTTCAGACTACTCAGCTGGCACCATGGAGGCAAGAAGGCAGTGGCATGATACATTTAAGAACCTGAAAGATAAAGACTTCCAGTCAAGAATACTTTACCCAGCCAAATCTTCAAAACTGAGGGAGAGGTTAAAATTTTCAAAGACAAACAAATCCTGAAAAAAACTGTCAACAAGAGACTGGCCCTACAAGAAATACTAAAGGGAGTTCTGCCTGTTGAAAAAATAGGAGAGGGACGTCTGGAGGGGGGCACAGAATTAAGGAGTATCAGTAAGAGTAATTTAAAGGATTAAAAAAGGAAAAGGGAAAAGAATATATAGATCTGACAAATAAAGCACAAAACATAAAATGGTGAATTCAAGAAATGCCTTTTCAGTAATAAATTTGAATGTTAACAGACTAAACTTACCAATTAAAAGATATAGATTGGCAGAATGGATTAAGAAATATAATACAGCTATATGCTGCTGTTCTAGTTTGCTAGCTGCTGGAATGCAATATACTGGAAATAGAATGGCTTCTAAAAACAGGAAATTAATAAGTTGCTAGTTTACAGTTCTAAGGCTCAGAAAATGTCCCAATTAAAGCAAGTCTATAGAGATGTCCAATCTAAGGCAGCCGTGGACAGATACCTTGGTGCAAGAAGGCTGATGATGTTCAATGTTTCTCTCTCAGCTGGAAGGGCACATGGCAAATATGGTGGTGTCTGCTAGCTTTCTCTTCCAGCTTCTTTTTCATGAAGCTCCCACAGGTGCGTTCTCCTTTTTGATCTCCAAAAGCCACTGGCAGGTCGACTCTGTGGTTCTTTTGGCCCTCGTAGCTCTAAGAAGGGCCTCTATCCTAAATATTTCCTCTTTTAAAGAATTAATGGGTGGAGTCACAACTCCTTGGGAGCTATCTGATCAAAAGTTACCACCCACAATTGGGTGGGTTACATCTCCATGGGAACAATCAAAAGCTCCCAGCCAGCAATATTGAATGAGAATCAAAGGACCTGAATTTTCTGGGATTCCACAACAGATTGAAACCAGCACATTCTACCCTTTGAACCCCTAAAACACATGTTCCTTCCAAATGCAAAATACATTCATCCCATAACAATATCAGAAATCCTTAAACCATTTCAGTAACAATACAAAGTCAGATACAGTGTAAAATCTCACCAAAGTCAGTCACAAGCATGGTTTTGTCCTAAGGCAAAATTCTCCAGCTCTGGACCTGTAAAACTCAGAACAAGTTATTTGCTGCCAACATACAAAGGAGCAACAGTCATAGGATACATATACCCATTTGCATATGGGTCACCAGACCCACACCATTTTGAAAACCCACAGGGCAAAGTTCATTAGATTTCAAAGTCTGAGAGTTATTTATCTTTGGAGGTTTAGAAAGTGGCAGTCCCACCCTTCCCAAAGGCCTACGCAGAGGTCTACCTCTCTCTGAATGCAACCTTGGAGGACATTGGGGAGACCATCTTTTTATTGGCTGGATCAGGGCCACAGCTGGGCTCTCTGCTAACTCTGGGGCACACACTCAACCCTTTCATGTGGTGACAACCAAGCTCTCCTCAATCCCCAAAGAATGTGCTTCACTGTCTGCAAGGCCAGAGGTGGCACAATTCTTCCAGTACAGTGAGGAAGGTCCCTCTTCTGCTTTTGGGGCAAATTCACCCTCTCCATATGCATTGGTGGGTCTGCTCTCCTGGCCAGAGGATTTTGACTTCAGTCCCTAGCCTCCATGGCTTTGCATCTGAAGCTCTTTTTCCTCTGATGTGCCCCTTCTCTGTACCTTCTCATTCCTGATTGGCAGTGATTCTCTTTATACAGATCCTGCAACACTCTCATTGACTTTCTATGCAGTAGCCTCAGATCATGCCCATCAGACAAAAGGAATTTCACAAATCCTTTCTAGGTAACTCCATGTCTGATCCTGGCTTTCTCTGACATAGCTGGCTGTTTCCACATTTGGTTAAATCCTCACATGGGGCACTATTCTCTGGGGTCTCGCTTTCTGGAGGCCAAGAATTTTCCAGAACTTCAATTTCTGGTTTCTTTGTACTCAAGAGTTCAGTTCTCAGCTTATCTCTTTCCTGCCACATTTCACTATAAGCTGTGAGGAGAAACCAGGCCACATTTTCCACACTTAATTTGGAAATCTCTTCTGCTTAATATCCAAGTTCATGGCTTTTAAAATCTGCCTTCCAGCCAAAATCACTAGTTAACTTTGCCAGATTATCTGCAATTTTGGAACAAGGATCACTTTCCTTCCAGCCTGCAATAACACGTGCCTCATTTCTGTCTAGAGCCTGGTCACATGTATCTTTAGAGTCCACATTTCTACCAACAGCCTCTTCAAAGCATTCTAGGCCTTCTCTATCAAGCTCTTCACAACTCCTCCAAATCTTCCCCTTATCCATTTAAAAAGCCATTCCAACATGCTTGATATTTCCAAACCACAGAGCACCACACTCCTCTGGTACCAAAATCTGTTCTAGTTTGCTAGCTGCCAGAATGCAATATACCAGAAATGGAATGGCTTTTAATAAGGGGAATTTAATAAGTTGTCAGTTTACAGTTCTAAGGCCGAGAAAACGTCCCAATTAAAGCAAGTCTATAGAAATGTCCAATCTATGGCATCCAGGGAAAGATACCTTAGTTCAAGAAGGCTGATGATGTTCAATGTTTCTCTCTCATTTGGAAAGGCACATGGTGAATATGGTGGCATCTGCTGGCTTTCTCTTCTGGCTTCTTGTTTCATGAAACTCCCATTGGGCATTCTTCTTCTTCATCTCCAAAAGTCACTGGCTTGTGGACTCTGTGGTTCTCTCAGCCTCATAGCTCTAAGAAGGGACTCTTTCCAAAATGTTTCCTCTTTTAAAGGATTAATGGGTGGAGTCACAACTCCTTGGAAGCTATCTGATCAAAAGTTATCACCCACAATTAGGTGGGTCACATCTCCATGGGAACAATCAAAGGCTCCCAGCCAGAAATATTGAATGAGGATTAAAGAACCTGTTTTTTCTGGGATTCCACAACAGATTCAAACCAGCACAGCTGTTTGCAAGAGACTTATCTTAGACACAGGATACAAATAGATTGAAAGTAAAAGGACAGAAAAATATTTTTCATTCAAGCTATAA
This sequence comes from Tamandua tetradactyla, assembly GCF_023851605.1. Classification (NCBI taxonomy): domain Eukaryota; kingdom Metazoa; phylum Chordata; class Mammalia; order Pilosa; family Myrmecophagidae; genus Tamandua; species Tamandua tetradactyla. The sequence continues at coordinate 8,968,646 of NC_135348.1, forward strand.
CCAAAAGAAAGCAGGAGTAGCTATACTAATATTGGATAAAACAAACTTTAAATGTAAAAACTCATGAGAGACAAAGAAGGGCACTATTTATTAATTAAAGTGACAATTCATCAAGAAGATAAATGTTTATGCTCCCAATCAGGGAATTTCAAAGTACATGAGACAGACATTGGCAAAACTGGAGGAGGTGATAGGTATTTCAACATTAATAGTAGGAGACTTCAACACACCACTCTCCTCTACAGATAGAACAACCAGAAGAAGATTAACAAAGAAATAGAGAAGTTAAACAACTTGATAAATGAATTAGACCTAGCAGATATATGGGTCATTGTGCTCCAAAGCATAAGGATATAAATTATTCTGTAGTGCTCATGGAACATTCTCCAGTATAGATCATATGCTGTGGTACAAAACAGATCTTTATAAGTTTAAAAACATTGAAATTATTCAAAGCATTTTCTCTGATCACAACGTAATGAAGCTGAATCTCAATAACTACAAAGAAATAGAACATTCACAAATATATGGAGATTAAATAATTCACTTAAAAGACCAGTGGTCTTTTCACTAGTGGGTGAAAGAAGAAGCTGCTAGAGAAAACAATAGTTATCTGGAGACAAATGAAAATGAGAATAGAACTTATGGGATTCAGCAAAGACTATGTTTGGAAGGGAAATTTATTGCCCTAAAACTCAAAAATGGACAGCACAATAATACCTAATTGTAAAGTAATCATGTTAAAGTACTGAATGAAGCTGCATCCGAGCTATAGGTTTTTGTTTTGTTTTGTTTTGTTTTTACTATTAATACTTTTATTTTTTTCTCTATATTAACATTCTATATCTTTTTCAGTTGTGTTGCTAGTTCTTCTAAACCGATGCAAATGTACTAAGAAACGATGATCATGCATCTATGTGATGATGTTAAGAATTACTGATTGCATATGTAGAATGGTATGATTTCTAAATGTTGGGTTAATTTCTTTTTTTCCGTTAATTAATAAAAAAAAATGAGAAAGAGGAAAAATTGAGGATTCAACTGCTCATGTGGAGGAACTTAAGAACACCAAACTAACCCCAAAGCAAATAGAAGAAGAGAATAACAAGGACTAAGGCAGAGTTAAATGAATGGGAGAACAAAAGAACAATTGAAAGAATCAATAAAGCCAAATTTAGTTCTTTGAGAAAATCAATAAAATTGATGGGCCACTAGCAAGACTGACAGAGAAAAAAAGAGAGAGGATTCAAATAAAATAAAAAATGAGAAGGGGTGCATTACCACAAACCCTGAAGAAATAAAAAAAAAATCATAAGAGGATACTATGAACAACTATACACCAATAAACTAGACAACTTGCATGAAATGGACAAATTTCTTGAAACATACAAGCTACACTGACTCAGGAAGAAACAGAAGATCTCAACAAACCAATCACAAGTAAATAGATTCAATCAGTCATCAAAAATCTTACAAAGAAAAGCCCCAGGCCAGATGTCTTCAAAAGAGTATTTTATCAAATATTCCAAAAAGAACTAACAGCAATTCTGCTCAAACTTTTCAAAAAAATTGAGGAAAAAGGAACTCTACCTAACTAATTTTATGAAGCCAATATCATTTTAATACCAACACAAGTAAAGAAAGGAAAACTGCAGGCCAATATCTCCAATGAGCATAGATGCAAAAATTCTCAACAAAATATTAGCAAATCAAATACAACAACACTCATTAAAAGAATTATATACCATGACCAAGTGCAGTTTATACCAGGAATGCATGGATGGTTCCACACAAGAAAATCAATTAATGTAATATAACACATTAACAAATCGAAAGGGTAAAATTGCATGATCATCTCGATTGATGCTGAAAAAGCATTTGACAAAGTTCAAGATCCTATCCTGATAAAAACACTCCAAAAGATAGGAATCAAAGGTAACAACTTCAATATGATAAAGGGAATATATTAAAAACTGATAGTCAGTGTTGTACTCAATGGAGAGAGACTGAAAACTTTCTCCCTAAGATCAGGAACAAGACAAAGATGCCCAAATGTTACCACTATTATTCAACATTGTGTTACAAATACTAACTAGAGCAATCAGGAAGGACAAAGAAATAAAAGGCATCCAAATTGGAAAGGAAGAAGTAAAACTTTCATTATTTGCAGATGACATGATACTATACTTGAAAAATCCTGAGAAATCTACGGCAAAGTTACTTGAGCTAATAAACAAATTCAGCAAGGTGGCAGGATATAAAATCAACATGCAAAAAGCAGTAATGTTTCTAAATACAAGCAGTGACGTAACTGAGGATTCAGTTAAGGAAAAAATTCCACTCAAAACAGTAACTAAAGAATCAAGTACTTAGGGCTGAACTTAACTAGGGACATAAAGGACTTGTACACAGAAAACTACATAACATTTCCAAAATAAATCAAAGAAGATCCATGTAGGTGGAAAGACATTCCCTGTTCATGGATAGGAAGGCAAAATATAATTTAGATATCAATTCTCCCCAAATTGATCTATAGATTTAACACAGTGCCAGTCAAAATTCCAAAAAACTACTTTGAAGATTTGGAAAAGCTAGTTACCAAATTCATCTGGAAGGGAAAGAGACACCAAATAGCTAAAAGCATCTTAAAAAAGAGCAGTGAAGTAGGAGGATTAATACTCCCTGACTTTAAAATCTAATGCAAAACCACAGTGGTCAAAACAGCATGGTGCGGGCACAGAGATAGAAGCATTGACCAATGGAATTGAATCGAGAGTGCAGAAATAAACCACCAAATCTATGGTCAGTTGATATTAGACAAGGGCCCCAAATGTTCTAAACCAGGACAAAATAGTCTTTTCAATAAATAGGCATAGGAGAACTGGATATCGATAGCCAAAAGAATGAAAGAGGACCCCTATCTTACACCTTACACAAAAATGAACCCAAAGTGGATCAAACACCTAAATATAAGAACTAGCACCATAAAGCTTCTAGAAGAAAATGTAGGGAAACATTTTTAAGACCTAATAATAGGAGGTAGCTTCCTAAACTTTGCACCCAAAACACAAGCAGCAAAAGAAAAAAAAAAAAATAAATGGGAACTCCTCAAAATCAAATGCTTCTGCAACTCAATAGACTTTGCCAGAAAGGTGATGAGGAAGCCAACTCAATGGGAGGAAATATTTGGAAATCACATATCAGACAAAGGTTTGATATCCTGCATACATGAAGAAATCATACAACTCAACAACAGAAGAACAAACAACCCAATTAAAAAATGGACTAACAATATGAATAGGCATTTTTCTGAAGAGCAAATACATCTGGCTCAAAAGCACAAGAAGAGATGTTCATTTTCTTTGGCTATAAGGGATATACAGATCAAGACTACAATGAGATACCACCTCACACTTACAAGAATGGCTGCTATTAAATAAACAGGAAACTGTAAATGATGGAGAGGGTGTGGAGAAATTGGGACACTTATGCCCTGCTTGTGGGAGTGTATAATGGTGCAGCCACTATAGAAGACTGTTTGGTGGTTCCTTGGGAAACTAAATATCGAGTTGCCCTATGACTGAGCAATAGCATTACTTGGTATATTCCCAGAAAGGCTGAAAGCAATGATACAAGCAGACATTTGCACACCAATGTTCATAGCAGCATTATTCACTATTGCCAGAAGATGGAAGCAAACCAAATACCCATCAGCAGGAGAATGGATTAAAAAAAATTTGGTATCTGCACACGATGGAATATTATGCAGCAGTAAGACGAAATGACATCCTGAAGCACATGGCAAGGTGGATGAGCCTTGAGGAGATATGCTGAGTGAAATAAACCAGACACAGAAGGATAGATACTACTTTTATGACCATGGCAAAGGTAAAATCAGAGGCTTATAATACAGAATATCAGGGATTTAGAGATACACAGAAGCTAGAGGTGGGTGAATGATAAGCCAGTGAGGTTGAAGTCCAATGTAAGGGAATAGATAGAAGTGAAGGCAGTTCTCTAGCTGGTCTATAAGTAATATCACCATACTGACAGCAAGATTGAAAGGGATTGTACAGACCTATACGTCCTAGTGATTAATACTAGAAATATAAATAAGTTCTTGCAAGACCTACTTCAAAAGTATGATTCATGTATAAAGAGTGTTTAAGTCCAAGGTACAGGGGGAAACTGCTATTGCATGCTATGGGCTGTGTTTAAAAGGGGAACCTCAGCACAACCACAGCAACAGCAGAGGTAAATAATGGGGGAAGGGACAAGAGTTAAGAGGAGGTTTAGATTCCCTATTTGGCAAGGATATCTGAATTGGTTTTCCTTCTCTTGGGAACAACGAAATGATCTAAAATGGAGAGTGTTTTTGGACTGTGGACTTTGGGCACTATATATGATGCCTGTGAATACAGGTAGCTGAAGGATGTACTGACTGAAAAAGTAGACTGACAAACAGTGGTGTATACTTATGAACTCATGTTGTGCTGCTGCAAAAAGGAACAAAGTCATGAGGCATGCAATGATGTGATTGAACCTGTGGGACATTTGGTGAAGCAAAATAAGTCAGAAACAAAAGGATAACAATGGTACGGTCTCCTTTAGAAAATGCTTATAAGAAAAAAGGGGCCTAGTTTGTAAGCTTTCATAGCAGACACATTTAGTCCAGAGTGGTAATTATTATTTCTGGATTTCAAGAGGCAGTTTTATATATGTATATACATAACCTGATATTTAGAGATAGAACTAAGCTGATCAGGTTGGGTTTAATGTAGTTCAGAACACAGGGGTAAGGAAGACTTGGTCTATATTTTAGACCCACATATACTCTTTGAGACCAAAGGAAGAAAGCTTTATTTTGTCTGGAACTGAAATTTTCTGTAGCACATAATCTAACTCCTATCTGTATGGCTCATTTGAACAATTGAAGCATAAAGAATCCAGAGTAAGAAAGAGGTCTTTTAATCCTGTATAGACTACATAATGCCTGGATACATCTTAGAGTATATTAAGCAGATAATAAAAAAGTATTGGCAAAGTCCCTTGAGGGATGGGAGAAAAAAATTGAAACTATTAAATGTTACCATTAGGGAATACCCTGATACTGTGTCAAATTTTAGGGACATCCAAATCAGTAGGCCATGCCCTTGATCATGAGGCTTACTCTTGCGAAGCTTATGTAGGTAGCAGAGAAGTTTAGCCTACCTATAGGCATGCCTAAGAGTTACAACACAAGAGGACCTCTTTTGTTGCTCAGATGTGTCCTCACTCTCTCTAAGCCCAACTCTGCAAGTGAAATCATTGCCCTCCTCCTTATCTGGGACATGACATCCAGGGGTAAAAGTCTCCCTGGTGGCATGGGAGAGGACTTCCAGGGATGAGTCTGGCCCTAACACCATGGGGTCAACAATTCCATCCTGACCAAAAGGGGGAAAAGAAGTGTAACTACTGAAGTATCAGTGGCAGAGAGAATATTCAAATAGATTTGAGAGGCTACTCTGGAGGATGCTCTTATGCAAGCTTCAGTTAAACATTGCTACCTATCATAACCTGCCAAACCCCAACTGGGACCATTCCAGCCAGTCCTAAAGAACACCTAGGGCAATATATGGGGTTCCACAAGGGTTCCATGCACTAGTGTAACTTTCTAGAAATCTACAACCTCCATATGGATCCCTGGACCAGATAAGTTTGGAAGCTTGGAGGGCCCAGCCTCTCCAGAACATCAGCTAGTTCCATCTCCCTACCCCATATTAGTGACAACCCCTTCCAACACGAAAAAGTTAGAATGGCCATAGCCCAAGCACCCCTGGATGGATAGAAAGATCAAAGGTGGTGGTGGAGTTATACAGAGAAGGTAGGTTTTAACTAATGAATTTGATTGCTGAATCATTAAATTGATAAAATTATAACCCCTGTCAAACTCTGAAATGTGTTCTACAACTAATTGTGGTGCTGTGCTTTGAAATGTATTGCTTTTTTGTCTATATGCTATTTTTCACAAAAAAAGTCGACTGTGATGATAAAGAAATATTTATGCCTTCTAACCTCCTATATTCTGGAACAGCTAGAAGGAAAACTCTGAAAGAATTGTGTCTTGTCCCATGACAAATTCTGGGATCTGTCCTACAATTACTTGTTGTAGAGTGCTTTGAAAACTACTGCTTTCTTATTTCTTTGCTTTGTACATATATCATACAATAAAACAGTTAAAAAAAAAAAAGGCAAGGTTTTTTTCCAGACAAGTACCCATCTCATTTCATAGTCCTATAATAAGTATTCATTTATCAAAAATTTATTGAACACCTATCATGCGAAGTGATTGAGCCAGGTCCAGAGGATATAAGAGTGAAAACATATGGAAATTACAAATAATTGCAGTATAGACACATTAATATCTACCTGCTAATAAATAAATGATAATGAAAATGCTTTGAAAGTAAAAATTTTTAAATGTGACTAATTATTGGCATGGTGATTAAGTGTATCACCCTGGTATCAAGGTCTCGGTTTGAATCCTGGCTTCTGGTTGCTCCCTCCATGGCTTTCTCTTTCTGTGACCTTGCCTATAAGGACTTCATTAATAGGATTAATACCCATGCTGGATCATGTTTTATCTGAAGTAATCTCATTGAATTATTTGCAAGAGTTTCACACCCATAGGAATGGATTAAGTTTAAGAATATGATTTTCTGGTGTACATAGCTCCAAATCACCACAATAATGGAGTCATATTGTTATTTTCTTGAGCTCTGATTATTTATCAGAGTCATTTCTCATTTGTAAATTTTTCTCTATTTACCATAATTCAAGAAAAAATACAAAATAAATAAGAGCTTTGTGTATGGAATGAAATAATCACTGGAGTAATTGCAGTATTTGTTGCATTTATTTTTTTTCTCCAAAAAAATAGCAGGAATATTTCTTCTATTAAAATAATAACTTGTAGCAGATTTCCTGGTCAATAAAATCACAGACTGACATGATTAGGATGATAGTACAAGTTCAGTATCCTTATATCCTAAAAACAAACAAAAAAAAAGCCCTCACAACTTCACATTGATTGTACATAATTTATTGTGATTGTTTGTCTCCATTACAAAGCTGTTCACTGTAGACGTCAGCTTGCTATTCTTTGTTCAGTTAAAATCATCACGAGTTTACTTCGTTAGCTTGCCTTTACATTTATTACAAATGCTTTTTTCAATGACCCATTGAGAATGCACAGAGTATACATACCTACACAAACCAATGTTTTGATCTCTACCTGTGTATATGAATATTGCCTGTAATTTGAGCTTTAAACTCTGCTTAGGAAGATCTTCTAAAGTTAAGTGATATTTTCACAAGAGCAAATGAACTCACATTTGCTACATGCTTATAAGAGTTCCTATCGATACTTATTATTAGAATCAGTGAGATGAGTTCCTTAAATAATCATTGGTAAAAAAAAAAACTACCAGCCTTAAATAAGTTTAATAAATATTTTGACTTCTGTTGTAATTCTTCAGGACACGGAAGAAATTTTATTTCCAGGAAGTATTAATGTTTATAATTTACTTCCTGCATTTTTCATCTTTTGAGTTTCCTTCCAGAACATTTGATAGCAAAGTCTTTAATCATACTGGTGGGTTTAGACATTGTCCTGTGGTCACTGAACCTCTAAGACAGATTATTGTGGAGGTTTGACAGCCTTTGAGAACAGCACCTGTTATTTATCCCTGTGGAACTGATAGTTTTATTTGGAGAAATGAGCAAAACAACCTTGTGAGATTCATCCCTTTTAGTGGTGCAAGGTTTACATTCCTCTAAAAATGAAACAGAGGCAGCTTAAGGGCAAAGTTGAAGCAGCTGGCATGAATTCTTGTCTTAATCATCCCGTTTTTAACACAGATATAACCATGCATACATTTGCATTCATATAAGAAAACCTGTGACAGGAGCTATTCCCATATTAACACAAAAGAAGACTTTGTATAGTACTTGGCAAAAAGGTGCTTAATGTAATCTTATTTACAGAGCATTCGGTGTGCTACTTCTACTTATTTCTTATATGTGAAACAACCAGCCAGCCAACTGCTGAACAAAATGGAAAAAGCACGTAAACTGTTCAGCCTATCTAGTTTCCAGGGTTTAGAAAATCACTGATACTTCCTTGAATGAACAACGAGTAGTGTATGTGTGCAGGGCGGTGCAACAGTGGCTCAGTGGCAGAATTTTTGTCTGCATACTGAGACCGAGGTTCAATTTCCAGTGCCTGCCTGTGCAAAATAAATAAATAAATAAATAAATAAAAATAAAATGAAGTAGTGTATGTGTGCAGAAAGTATGCTTTCATCCTGCCTAGTAACAGAGTTTGGAATCCATTGTATTGCATACACACACATGGCTGCGATTTTGCTGCTGGCTAATGCGCTTCCTAGGTAGAGGTATTTTCATTATCAATATTATATATGATACAGTATTCAGTGTTGTAAAACAGTGTTCAATAATCTAGACTGAAATGAGATTTAGACAGAAAACATGGCTGTGTGATAGGCAAATGGTTCTACAGACAAACTTGCGAATGGATTGACTGAACAACTGCTTGTTGTGAGAGAGTCCAGGAAGGAACCCAAAATGAGCTTGCATGAACTGAAAAAGAGGCGTGTGTTATCACGGTAAAGGCAACACACTGTTAAAGCAAGCTTTGATCTGATTATTCTGACTCCGCAGTTTTTCTTCTTGGAATGTTGTACCATGTCTAAAATTGTTCCCGATAAAATTTATTATAGAAAAAAAATGTTGGCTGCAGAATACCTTCTTCTTAGTAATAATACAGTAAAAAAAAAAAAAAGCCCAGGTGTAATAAAGTAGAAGTTCCTGGATGGAAGGTACTTTAAGCTGCAGAGTCTGGTCCTTAGTAGACACTGAATAAATACTGAAGGATGGGATGAATGAATGATTGTGATTAGTTCTTCCTCTAGGCAGAATTAAGAGAATTCCTTGTTATCACTGAATGAATATTGAACCATTAAAAAGTCAGGAGAAGGGGAAGTAATGGAATTCAATTTGCACAAGGATTATTTTCATGATTCATTCTGGCCATCAATGTGACCCAGGAATGTATATTCAATGCATCTTGAAAACCGTGCAAGAGGTAACATATTTGAGATTTAAAAAGATGACGTCCACATTCATTCATTTTTATTAGTGCCTCTTGACACTCTTTAGTTCAATGATTTGCAAAAGTTTATATTTCTTAATTCTCAAATTATGCAAATGGTTTGATAGAATTTATCTTTTCTAAACTCTCCTTCATAGACATGGACAATAACCTACCCAGCATATATGTAGTAAGCTATTCAAAATTTATGTAAGGTGAGCAACTTAATTTCTGCATATGAAAAGCACTCAAGAAATTTTAGGTATCATTTGTTATTATTAAAGCACAATTAGTAACTTTTTCCCATACCTGAGACCCGGGTTTGATTCCCTGAGCCTGCCCATGCAAAAAAACAAAGTAAAACAAAATGAAACACGATTAGTAATTTTTTAAAGAAGTTCCCATCAGGATATTGCTCTTTGATAGTTCATTATACTATCATTTTTCATTATATCTCAGGCATTAAAAATATTATATTTCTTTCTCTATATAAACATATTTATGTATATATGTAAGATAGATTAAATATAATGATTAATTAAAACCCATATTCTCGCCTCTAGCTTATAAAAATAAAATATTGCCAATAGAATGGGCTTCCCTTCAATTTCTGTTCCCTCTTCTCCAGAAAGCCTTTTCATATCATTTGCTTAGTTTTTTCCAATTGAGTTATCACTTTCTTATTGATTTGCAGGTATTTAATAAATTCTAAATGCCAAATTTTATGTATATTTAATGTAAATATATTCTCTCAGCTCGTGGTTTATATAATCTTTTACTGTTTTTTTCAGTAGTGTCTTTAAACTATTAAGAACAAATATCCTTACTTTTAATTTTTAGAATTTATCATCTTTTCCTCTATGTTTTATTCTAACCAGAAATGTTTTAAGAAACCATTCCTTATCTTGATTTCATAAAAGTAGTCCTTGGTGTTCATGCATATAATTTATTGAGCACCTACTATATGCTGGGAATATTCCTAAGATTTCAAATACAGCTCTAAATAAAAGTTCCTGAAATTTGTCTCACATTTGTTTTTAATTTACCTGAAATTCACTTTCATATTGTATGAAGTAAACTCCATTTTATTTATTTTCTTAATACATGTAATCAATTATAAGACCACTGTTCAAAGAAAAATATGTCCTTTCCCCATTGAACTGCAATGCCACTTCTGACACATACTAAATGTTGACATTTATTTAGAAATATTTCTTTGTTCACTCCCTTATACATTTCATCTCTTTTATATCCTTACATCGATATCACATGCTCTTGATTACTATAGCATTATAGTAAGCCTTGATATCTACTAGGCTAGTTTCTCTAATATGTCATTATTAAGGAATAATTTGTATATTCTGAGCTCTTTACTTTGCCATTTAAATTTTAAATCAGTTTATCAAGTCCCACATGCAAAAGAAGTTACAAATTTAATGAGAACCACACTCAACTTGGAATAACCAGGCTTATGTACGATATCTGTGAACATAGTGTATTTCCATTTCTTTTATGTATTTTAAGTGACTTTTAGAATAGTTCTATAAACAGATGTTAAAATATATTATGCCATTTCTTGAACATTATTCCTAGATGACTTCATTATGCTATGTTATTTACATGGCGTATTTAGTTTAAATATTTTATTATTTTTTTCTTGCATATAGAAATGCAGTTATATATCTTTTAATATTTTGAACTTATATTATTTCTAATATTTGTAGAGTATTTAGGATTTTCTATGTAAGCAATCATATGATCTATAAATAATGAATGTTTTATTTCCCCTTTTACAGCAGTTACATACTTTGTTTTAAATTTCCTTCGCTTATTTTTTGCTGGCTAAGGACTCCAATCAATGTAAAATTATAGTTTATTTATGCAATATATATACATATGTGTGTGTGTGTATATATATATGTACATATTTATATAAAAATCCTCATCGTCTTTCTAATTTTAAATAGAATGTTTCTAACATTTTACTTTTAGGTGTTTTGTTTGTTACTTGTTGGCAAGTTCCCTTAGTTCAACTAAGAATGCTTCCTTTTATGTGTTTTCTTATCATGAATGAGTTCTGAATTTCACTGCAAGCTTCTATAGAACAATTGTTTTTGTTTGTTTGTTTAAATTTTCACATTTAATTTGTTAATGTATAAGTTACTAAATCATTCAGGTTAGTTAGATTAAGTTGCAATAAGAAATAACCCCCAAACATCAATAGTTTAAAACAATGATGGCTTATTTCTTGTTCACGCTACTTGACTCTCACAGGTTAACTATACCCTATTCCACACAGAATAGATTCCATACAAGATCTATTCTGATGAATCAGCTTCTATCTTGAAAACTGTTGGATTTATGAATGAGAAAAATAATCATGGGAAACCATGTTGCCTTTTAAAGTTTCTTCCTTAACTTGCACTCATAGTTCATCAGTTAAGGCAAATTACATGAACAGAATAGGGAAATACAATTCTCTTCTCAGTTGGAGCAAAAACAGGAAAAATAAACACTGCTTAGCACAATGCTAATATATTAAGAGATTTTCTGTTGTTAACCCAAGACTCCAGGTTAATATCTGTCATGGTTAGGGACATGTGTCAACGTGGCCAAGTTGTGGTACCTGTTTATCTGGTTGAGCAAGTGCTGGCCTGTCTTTTGCTATGAGGACATTTCATAGAATTAGATCATGATCACGTCAGCTGCATCCACAGCTGATTCCATTTGTAATCAGCCAAAGCAGAGTGTCTTCTACAATGAGTGATGCTTAATCTAATCAGGGGAAGCCTTTTAAGGAGGATTCAGAGGAGACAGGTCCCGTTCCTGTTTCGGCTGGTGAGCCTCTCCTGCGGAGTTCATCCAGACCATTCATCAGAGTCGTTAGCTTCACAGCCTGCCCTGTGGATTTTGGACTCTGCATTCCTGCAGTAACGTGAGACACTTTTATGAATTTTGTATTTGCAAGTGTTCCCTTGATTCTGTTGATTCTGTTTCTCTAGAGAACCCTAACTAATACCACATCCTTTCCAGATTTTTGTTCTTTTACATGGGTAGGCACCAGGAATCGAACCCAGGTCTCCGGCATGGCAGACAAGAACTCTGCCACTGAGCCACTGTGGCTTGCCCCTCCAGATTTTTCTTAACAAAGAAAGTCATTGACAAGTAAATTGAATCTAGACAAGGCCATTTATTCTAGTTCCCTTGTGTTATGAATGAGGATATTTGTTATAGCATACATGACTGGTACAAATTAACAATTTACTTAATGGCCAAATCTATAGTATAAAACTGAATTTTTGTAAAAACATTACCTGTTTTTATATCTTTCTCTTTGAAATGTATATAAATGGTTCTCAACTCCATGTTGAGCAGTAAGAGCCTGTTAAGTACATTTGAGGGGATCAATTAAGCCAGAATTTTTATGTGTTCCTTTTTACTTTAGTGGACTATCTTCAAATCAAATTAATTGGTAAGGTAAACACTAGATTTCAGCAGTTTAATATATCGCCTTTCTCTTTAAGTATTATTGCTTCTTAGCTTTTTAGAATGTATTTTGGGTATATACTTCCTTTGTTGGTCAAACGCAGGTATTCTTAATCATTCTTAGTACTTCTTCAGAGCCAAGAGGAAGTATAGTTTTATTTCTTTTGAACACTGCATTGAACTAAGCATTTCTTAGCCAGACCTAATGTACTGGAAACTGAGGTAGGAGAATGAAAGAGGAATGTGGAATTTCTCCCTGTTGTACCCATTCTAAATAGCTGTGCAGTCTCATAGCAAGTGATCAGTTATTTCTAAATACAAAGTCATACAAAAAGAAATGTCAATTAATCTGAAGATAAATTAATCTTTCATCTTTTTGAAAGCTTAAATTTCTGGATATGTGACCCCTTCGAGATGGTTGCATAGTTCAAGTTCACTGACTAATAGACACTACTCCACAGGCAGGTTTTTGTTCTCAGAAAACATCTTTGTAAATTAGTTTTTAAGTTTGAACCTGGTTATTCCTTAGAAAATACCTCTTCCTTTTAATGATGATTAGCATAGGGGAAATTTCTTCTCATCTATAGGAATACTTACGTTTCCATTACACTTTTTCAAATGATCACAAGCTAAACAACTTCTTTTATCTTATATCCTCCATCCTAATTTCCCTTCAATTATCTCTAATTTTGGCCTGAAAAAAATGTTCATATATCACTCACCTAAATGCATGCTTTATGCAATTTGAACAAAAGCAAAGCCTTTATTTTTCTTTATGTGTGGTTTATTCAGAGTTTCATCTAGTCTCTGGCCCCAGGTTATCAGCTTCAGCAATTAGCACTTCTTCTTCAGAACCAAAAGAAAGTGTAGTTATCTTTCTTTTGAGCACATTGTATCTCCAGTAAGCATTTCTTTAATTGGATTTTTATTGGGTATGCTTAAGTGTATTCTCATTTGGATTGATCTCTTCTCTTTAATTTTTCCCATTAGGATTACATACCGGCTGGCATCTGTATGCTTTCACATTCACCATAACACTTTCATTTCCTTAACCACTAACAATATTACCTCAGTGTTTTGCTGTACAGATGCACTGGGTAGGCATAATTCTGTTAACCTAAACTACCTTTCTCCAACACACCCTTAACAGTTTGATAGCTTCTTCTTTACTGCTTAGGGCTCTTTAGAGAAGGTGACAATATAAAAAATAAAATAAAATAAAATAACTCACAGAATTGAAATGAGCTTACAATGTAATCATAGTTGTCTCTGAGCATTGGTTTGAAATATTAGATTTTGAAAATACATTATCCCATTGCACTTGAAGACATTACAAAATGCTCGTTTTTTTTTCTTTTTTATCATTGCAGCTATAAGTATTATTGAGATGGGAGATTTGAAAATATAAGAACAAGTTAAAATGATGCATGTAGCTTATAAGTTTTAAAATCATTTTACTGGCCAATAGCTATCAGTTGAAGTCAAATATATATCTGAGTTCTCATAACATATAAGTATTACACGTAAAATGATGTTGAGTTATACAATAGGGAATGTGTTTTGTACTTTGAGTCTAATCAGGAAAGAGTTCTTTCTGAAAGGGGTAGAAAATCATCTCCAATTACCACAGCAGAGAAAAAGTGCTAATATTCCAAGAAGCCCTAAGTACAAAATTAAATTCTTAGTTAAAGAGAAAGGTAGCTACAGTGCCATATAATCTGACAAAATGGGTTTTGGGGTTAACAAGCCAAGCCAGAATCCCACAGTTCGTGAAGCATAGAAGAAAATCAATTAATTAAAACTTGATTCTTTTTATTAAATATTTTAATTGTTAAATATACATATATAAAAAGAAAAGAAAGAAAAATCAATGATTTTCAAAGTATAAAACTGATTCTTATGGTGAATTTTGAAAAATCAGTTTAACTTAAAATGAAAGAAGTCTGTAAACACTAAGAGGAACCAGAAAAAAAATTTGCTACAGTTTGTGAAACAGGAACAAAATGAGCCAGAGATGAAAATTAGCCATATTTGAGGTAAGAGTAAGTCAAAACAGATTCCATAGGCACTTTAGGTATAGGGTCTCATCAGTATAAAAAGAACATGGGTACTGGCATAAAAACACAATGAATTGAATTCATTATTTTCATTATTAAAATTTTCTTGGTTGGAAAATACAGACAGTGAATTTGGTTCTCAATATGTATTTAGTTTTTCCCATTTAAAACAGAATATTCTTTTATTTTTTTTTGCCTTTATTAGAGAAGTTGTAAGTTTACAGAAGAAACATGCGTAAACTACAAGAATCCCATATACCACCCTATTATTAACACTTGGCATTGGTGTGGAACATTTACTACAGTTGATGAAAGCACATTTTTATAATTGTACTCGTGGCTATAGTCCATGATTTAACTTAGGATTGCTTCACTGTTTGTGAATTTTTATTCTGTTACCATATGGACAACCCAACATTTCCTCTTTTAACCACATTCAGCTATATATTTAAGTGCTGGTGATTGAGTCCACAATGTTGTGCTACCATCACCACCAAAACATTACCAAAACATTCCCATCATTCTAAATAGGGACCCTGTACATGTTAAGCCTTAACACCCCATTCCTTACAACCTCTTACTCCATCCCTGGTAACCTATTTTCTATCTAGGTTCTTATTCTATGAGTTCGCTTATTCTAATTATTTTAAATCAGTGAGAACATGTAATACTTGTTCTTTTGTGTCCAGCTTATTTCACTCAGCATGATGCCTTCAATGTTCATCCATGTTGTTGCATGTGCTGGCGCTTCATTCTTTTTTGCGGTTGAATCATATTTCATTGTGTGTATACACAACATTTTGACCACATACTCTTTGTGTGATGCACATTTGGATTGTTCCAACTTTTGTAAATTGTGTATAATTATGCTATGAACCTCAGTGTGCAAAAATCTCTTGGACTCCCTGCTTTCAATTTAATCACTTTTATCAAATCATTTGGTAACCTTGATTAATTTCTGTATTAAAGAATTCCTCTAGTTTTTGCTATACCATCTGGACTGATGAACCCCAGAAATGCAAAAAGAAGTTTTACACTTTATTTTTCTTTCCATTTTTGCTGCACTTAAAATAATATTATCCTTTTCCATATCCCCTACAGACAATTCGTCATTAAATATACCTTGCCCCTATTTTCACTTTCTTGTTGTCTGGGACAATGTTTCTGATTCCACAAAAAGTTTAGCACAAAAACACCACTTTCATCTCATGAGGACTTCCTCACTCCAATCTGAAATCCTTTTTCAATCCTTTGTCCTTTAAGACACATACACATACACATATACACACTTCTGACAGCCTGTCCAAGATATACTCCACACACTGCCTCATCTGTGGCAGAAACACTATCTACTTTTCATATCATCCAAAGAGTTTATTACATCTACAGCATATTTGCTGATTCGTTACTTATATGTCTAACAAGTGTATCTATGTTGTTGATGTAGCACAAAGGGTACCATGGAAATTAGTCCAGAGAGGAAGAGTATGGTTGAGGCCATCAATGCATCATTGAGAGATCCCTTTTCCATTTACTGCTTACGCACCTTGTTCACTTCCATGATCTCCAGCTTGCTATGTTGTACAAAAAAATGATAATACCTAGTCTGCAGGAACTTTTTTTAAACATTTTGCAATACAACACAAATCATACAGCAACACAATGAAGTGGAGATTCAGTCATCTTTTCAATAAATGGTACTAGTCAAGTTGGATATCCACGTGGACAGAAATTAACCATGGCTTTTGTCTCTTACCATACAGATTAATTTTAAATTGATCATAGACCTAATATAAACACCTCTTTAGGACCTTGGAAAAGGTATAACCTCTTAAAATGCAACATAAAAGAAAAGATTCGTAATTGCACTTCATCAAAATTAAGAACTTCTGTTGGCTGAAAAACATCACTAAGCGTGGTGCGATGGTGGCTTAGCTGCAGATCTCTCACCTGCCATGCTGGAGACCAGGTTTGAGTCTCGGTGCCTGCCCATGCCAAAAAAAAAAAAAAAAAAAAATCACCAAAAGAATAAAATGTAGGCCATATCTGTGAGAAAATTTTTGCAATAAATATATCTGAAAAGGGTGCATATACAAAATATAAAGAATTCCACCTAGAATCACTTTTTTAAATGCCCAAAGAACTCTAACAGGCACTTTACAAAGTGTAATTGCTTTTTGCTCCTTCCTGAAACTTCTAACCTCTTTCCTTGATAATAACGCCAAGGAAGTTCTGATTTTCATGATCAAACTTCCAGCCACCATTTTAAAGATGATCTTGAAAAATTCCAGATATTCTTGCAAGGAAATAGAAGCTAGAGGCACTGGTGAGTGCCTCCATATTAATTATTATCCCTTTTTTCAGCTTTAATTCAACCATCATCAGTCTAATGCCTTCACAATCATCCCATTAGTATTCTCCTGGATTTTGTGAATATACCAGCAAAATATTAAAATTCCTTCAGAGGATAATCAATTTCTTTTCAGAGCAGTAACTTTTCTGGCCATTTCCAAATATTAGGCAAGGAGAGACCCATCTCTTCTGGTAAGTTATAAAGGACTGCTTCTACCAGCATGAAGGATTCAGGAATCTGAAGTTTGAAACTTCTGACTGGATGTCCACCCAAATGACCCTAGCAGAGGACCCTGACTTTGAGGGAACCTGTTGAGGCTATGCTTTCATTCATTACACTTATAGTTCACTTACTGTGAGATTCTGTGGCTGATTGCAGCGAGTCTGTTCTGTGACTTCAGTGGAAGAGAATCCTTTAAAAACTCACTATCAGTGAGTGTCCCTTGTAGTGGCAGTAGCAGCCTGAGCCTGGGAAATGAAATGAAATGGTCTTTAGAAACCTTGTGTCTTTGATTAAGCAGGATAGACCTTTGTATCTCCAAATTGAACAGTTCTGGGGCAGTGGACAGTCTCTTTGTGGGAAAAGGCTGTGATCTTCAGCGATTGTGTCTAAATGTAGAGATCACAACAGGGGGAGGGCCCTTGTGGTCCTGTGTTCCAATATGGAGATTTCCCTTCAATACCTCTTTCTACCTTGTGTGTCATATTTGACTATGGTGGTTTTATGAAGCCTCATCGGTTTGATATCTCTAGAGAATGAACTTCTTTTCTTCTATATAGCTACAGCATTGATCTGGCCATATACATTTGGTGTAATAGGAAGGTGAGAATACAAAAGAAATACAGTATTAAATGTCAGAAAAATTCTGTAAATCACTGTAGGGTCAAATATAAATATTTTAAGAGACCCAATTCCTCCTTTACAATATAATACAGTCACTATACAATCAGATATCTTTGGTTTGTTAAAATTCTAGTTTTGTGAATAAATTTCATCTGCTGCATTTTCTTTTTCAACTGACATGCGACCAAGAAAATATAGAAGTGATGTTGTTATTCCAGAAGGGTCAAAATATTTTTTATCCTAGATGCAATATACCTATCCTAAGAAACACCCACACACCGTTATTTACTTCCGCTAGGACATACTTTATCCTCAGTCCGAACTGTTTATCTCCAGTAGTTAAAAGTTAGTTAAGTATGAAAACAAAGACAAAACTTTCCACCTCAATGTCAGGGGAATTGTGATGATAAAGTGGAATCACACTTTCAATATGTGAAAGTGACATGGTGACTGCCATAGTTATCACAGTATTTCTCAAGTGGTTGATTCAGTGAAAGATTAAAAGGCAGTTTGTTGAAACTGGGTGAGAACTTATGTCTCCGAAACCACGGGAGATCCAGAGCAGTTGCATATGGTTGATTTCTAGAACATTAGTACAGCTCATTTTATGGAGGAAGAAACACACCATTATTTTAGAAGTGCGAGTTGAAGTAGATATCAATGCTTCAAAGAAAATCAGTTTGATTTACATACCAAAATCTTTTGCCTTAATAGATTTAATATTTCCTAAATACCATTCATTTGTCAAGAGATCTCATTATTTTTTACTTATATGATGAAAGAAATACTTTCAATTGTGCCTTTGGGTATATAAAGAAAGGATTATTAATTTTAAAAACTATCAGTTTGAAAGTGAGTTAAGAGATTCAGAATTTTTTTTTAATTTGGTTTCTCACTTCGAACAAGCTCTCCAGAACTGATTTTTGTGTAATCTATATAATTAATGTGCTTAAGGCAGTATTTGAAGCTTAAGAAAAAATCAGATAAAATAATCTGTATTTAAATCCTTAATAGGACAACTAGCATAATTTTGAAACTGAATGAACTTTCCCCTGGGTTGTTTAATCCAGCTTTCTGCACTGAGAAGTGTAAGGTTTTTCACACTAAGCTGTTGGGCCATCACTTATGGAGTCTCCACTGATGCGACATTTTCTGCCATATTTCTAATTCATCATTATGCAGACCTCAGATTATTATTATGAAGAACCTCGTCTCTCAGAGTCCACAAGTTCTTGTAAAAAATATCTAAAAGTTGAGCGGGCCACAGTGACTCAGCAGGCAGAGTTCTCGCCTGACATGCCAGAGACCTAGGTTCAATGCGTGGTGCCTGCCCATGCAAAACAAACAAACAAACAATAACAAAAAAACCCTAAAAATGACAGCTTCTATTTGATCTAATCTCTTTATTTCATAACAGCATGGTCTTTTATCTCCATAGAGAAATCACCTTTACATGTTACCTCTTTGGAATCTCCAAGAATCCTCTAAAGATCTGTGACTTGTAATTTTCCATTTGAGAGAAAAAGGTTTTGTCACAGTCAAAGAACTGATAAATGGCAGAAATCAGAAGACAGGTATTTTTGACTCTTATTTTAGTGTTCATTGACTTTAATACTCTGCCTTTCTCTGTACACAGCAAGAATAGGATGATTATGTTTCCACAAGATTCTCATGAGTTTTCCTTCCTCCTTCTGTCTGCCCTCCATTTCTGCTTCTACATTACATTCAGTCTTGAGTCAGACCTTCTGACTATATTCTTTAGCCTTGTAAACCAGTTGATTAAAACTTCCCTCCAAAATCCTTCTTCTTAGTACCTTTCACCTCTCATTAACTTTTGTGCATATCTTTCCTCATAAAACTTATTCCTTATTTATCTGAATCCTGGAACTGTTTCAATCCCTTGGCCTACCCCCTTATATTCATTTTGGCACTGGATTCTTAGTGATGAGTGGTAGTTACTCTCGCATCCACACCACATGAAACTTCTTCATGTTCGGTAAAAATATTCTGAAATGTATTTGCTTCTGATATAATTTTACAAGATGATTCTGTCTGCCCTGGTTGTTAAGGAAGTAGTGTCTGCTTAGGTGCCTACCGATAAATAAGAATAAAAAGAGACAGTTTGGTGTATTATATAAATATTTCATGGGGAAAAGTAGAGATGCTTAAATGTATTTTTTTAATTTTTTGACATAATTTCAAACTTAGAAAATTTGCTAGAATAATACAGAGAACTTTTGTATACCCAATTCATCAATTTTTGAGATTTTCCACTTCTGCTTAATAGCCATCTCTATGTATACTGAGAATAAAAACTTGTATGTTTGTATATGTATAAATAATATTTTCCTTTTGTGAAAAACTTTAGGGAAGGTTACATTTGTAGAAACTTTTACAAGATGAAACTTCATTGTGCATTTCATAAGAGAAAATACATTCTCTTATAACAAAAATACAGTTATCAAATTCAGGAGATTTAACAGTGATCCAATAGTTTTACCTAATTTAGACTCCATGTTTGAGTTTTATCAGTTATCCCCAAATATCTTTTATACCATTTTCCTCTCTGAGGTAAGATAAAAACCCAAATGATGCATTAAGCTTTCTCATCACTTTCATGTCCTTTAATCTAGAGTTCCTCAGCTTTTCTTTGATTTTAATGATGTTAAGAGTTTTTAAAAATACAAGAAAATGATTCTATAGATCAGTCTTCAGTCTTAGGTTTGTCTGATGTTTCCTTGGATTTAGATTCAGATTATACATCCTCAGTCTGAATACTACCAGAAATATGTACCAGTCTGAACCTTGGTGTACCCAAGAAAACCATGTCTTTTAGTCCTTGTTCAATATTGCTGGGTGGGATCTTTTGATTATCCATGGAAATGTGACTCACACAATTGTGGGTGGTAAATTTTGATTAGTCTCCATTGAGATGTGTCTCCATCCATTCAAGGTGGGGTTGCTTACTGGAGCCCTTTAAGAGGGAATCATTTTGAAAGGAGCCACGGGATCCATGAGAGCTCACACAGCAAGAGACCTTTGGAGATGAAGAAGGAAAATGCTCCTGGGGATGCTTCATGAAATAAGAAGCCTGGAGAGAAAGCTAGCAGACATCTCCATTTTTGCCATGTGCGTTTCCAGTTAAGAGAGAAACCCTGAACATCATCGGCCTTCTTGAATCAAGGTATCTTTCCCTGGATGCCTTAGATTGGACATTTCTATACATTTGCTTTAATTGGGACATTTTCACTGCCTTAAAACTGTAAACTAGCAACTTATTAAATTCCCCTTTTTAAAAGCCATTCTGTTTCTGGAATTTTGCATTCTGGCAGCCAGCAAACTAGAACAAGGTACAAGATATTACATCTGGCAGCACCTAGTGCCATCTGCTCCTCAGATCTGATGTTAATTTTGATCATCTAGCCAAGATTATCATGTTTCTCCACAACAATTTACTATTAATCCCCTTACAACTAATAAGCAATCTGAGACAGATAACTTTAAGACTATCTCCTTTTCTATAGCACTGACATTTGAAAGATAGCTGAGCTGGACATAAAATCTTCAGCTAACATTTCCTTTTATAATATTACTTGAAAATGCTGTTCCACTTTTAACTACTTAGCATGTTGACCTTGATGAGCTGATGCCAAGCTAATTTTCTTATCCTTTTTAATAATTTGATCTTTTTGCTTGGAGTCACTGAGGATTTTATGGCTGCCTATTCAATCATCACATGTCAGCAGCACAGATTAACAGTGAGCCTTGTCAATATGAAGATTGATGTTATTTCTTATTTCTGGAAAATTGTCTTGGATTTTCCTGTTACATATTAGTTCTTTTCTTTTGTTTTCTTTCATTATATGAATGCTAGACCTTCTATGTCTGTATCTTCTTCAACCACTTTCTCTCTGATCCTCTCTCCTTTCTTTATTCTTTTTTATCTTGTCATTATGTTTTTCCCCCATTCCTCTTTTAAAACATCATTGGTTTCTTGTCATTTATTCTTCATTTCTGAGATGATTTAGTCTCTTTTTGCAATTCCATTCCTGAATTTCTTTCTTTTTAAAATCCATTTCTTTTCTTATGTCATATTTCTGATTCTAAAGTGTTTTCAATGATTTTCTAGTTTTATACCTTCTACTGACATTTCTCTTTGTGTAGGAATGCCTTCTGACAATATAATAAAATGCAGCTAATTTAATTGGTGTTCATGACAGAGGTTTAAGATAGAAAGAGATTAGTGTGCCTTCTTTCTCTTTTTGTTTCTTCAGGATCTTTAATTTTACCCTACTTTTTCTTCACTACCACAATCTCAAGGCGCTCCATCTCTTTCTCAATGAAATAAAGACAAGATTCAATCCTGAACTTGCACACTTCACCCTACACATCTTACCCTAATCCTAGCAATGTTGGATCTTACCCTTACTTAAATTTCCGTATTTTGTTCACCATGGATTTTCTGCATTAATTTTGAATTTAATCCATTGCGTCAAAATAGGATTTATTTTGATAACTGAGTTTTTTGGTATCCCCTTAAATTTTGTTCCAAGCCCCAACTTTGGCTCCATTGGGAATCAAAGTATTACTCTATTTACATATAATTTGAAGTTCATGGTTGTGGTGGATTTAATTGTGAACCCCATTTCCACACTCCTGTGGGAATGACCCCAGAATCACTTGCAGCCAGCTCCAGGACAGCACAGACTTTGGGGAGAAAGCAACACCTTAATAACCCCTTGATTTGGACTTTTTCCAGACTCAAACCATGAGTTAATAAATAGCCATGGTTTAAGCCAAACTATGTCATTTTCTAGTTACTAAGTAGCCTAGAAACTGAAACAGGTAAATAATACAAAATCTTGCATTTGAAATATATTCCAAGATATATTCTTATGTAAAATAAGGTCCATTCTTTTCAAAGCAGTATGGAAAATGAAATTTTTAATTTTTACTAGGAGAAGCAAGTATTGCTTTTTGTTGAATTTAATTATTAAACAAACAAGGTATTTCTTGGAACCTTTGTTTTTTCTTTCTTTTCTTAAATTTCTTTGAACATTGGCCTCATTACCAAATGAAGTCATACTCAACATACTCATCAAATTGCTGTATAGGACTTTTTACCTGTCTCAACAATCACTATTTGATCTCCTGCAAGGGATGCATATGCATGACTTTCCTGTACATAGTTTATTTTGAAGTTTTTTTCTCCTGTGACCTAAACACATTGATTTTTGTTTTCAGTGTTATGCCATCAATTTACAAACACAAAAGCTAAATTTGATTTATCTCAAAGGATTTTCAAGTATTAACTAAATAACTTAAAGGCTTATTTGGTTTTCTATCACAAACTGAAGAAATTAGGAGAAATAAGATGGCAAAACATACAAGATTTTGTGTTCAGACTTGATAATAGCAGAACCTTGTGTTTCTGTCCCAACAATTCCTCCCATGGTCTGTGTGAATAATTAAGAAAAATTGCTAATAAAATCTAAGTTCTCTAATTGGGCCACGCACTAACACCACCACCACCCAAAAATATCTGAGTTCTTAAGGACTGAAATTGAAAGTAACTTACTTTCTCCATAGTATGGCAAATTGAAATGTCTCTAGTACAACTGAAAGATGGAGGGAAACAAAACAAAGCTTTTACTAAAATAAATGCATAAAAAGAGAAGATACTACATTCACAAGTTAGTTAACAGAAGGAAAAACAAAACACTGATAAAAGAAAGAAAGAACTGCTTTATTAGGATGACGGCAGGGCAGTGATCCCACATGCTAAGGTGATTGCCAGCATAGAAATAAGAGGAGAGAAAGATCTTCTTTCATGCACACTCCTTTAGGTATATAGATTTTTTAATTCTTACACATCTACCTCTACACTGTGTGATTTTTAATTGGAGATGGTAGCTTATGCAAAATTAATTCTATAATTTTGTAATGTATTTTTGAAAATATAGCCATGATGCTTTCTCAAAAAGAAAAGCTTACATTGAAACAAAATATGTAAAATTAGTTCTTAGTTGCTGTGATTCAGAGGGAGCAGGAAGTATACTAGACATGAAAAGGACAAGAATATTTTATAGTTGATATATATTTAATCTATTCCTGACAACTTGGCTGACTCTCCATGCCAAGCCAACCCAAATGTTGGCTCCCCTTGTAGGGCATGGGTGTGAAGTCTCACACAGTGCCAACGGGAGGTAGACCCTTGCTGTGCATTTCCTTAGTGTGGGAAATACATTCAGATCAAACTCTTTCCCCACTTCCTAGCCCCTGCCTTTTACAGCTGACAATAGAGTCTCTTGCTCCTAGATGCTCTTAGGGAGGAAACTACCAAAACATCTCACACCCATCTAGTTTTTATGAGGAACAAACATTCCTCACCGTGCCAAATGGTGAGCACAATGATGACTTCATCTTACCACCTCCTTGTGTCCAGTTGTCTCTCTCCAACTCCCTAACTTTTAGTCAAATAGACAAAAGAAATAAACTGTACCCTATATGGAATAAGCATATAGTCAACTGGGAAATGAAATATTTATCACCTTTGTTTAGGCACCTAAATTTCATTGGATGTTTTTATTTTGAGACATTGGCTGTAAGGAAGACTGAGTCCTCCTCATTTAATACAGGGAGAAAAAGCTATAGTACGCCCCTCATAATTCTGGTGAACAATCTTCTTCCTGTCTTTTGTTTATGCAGACTGTGAAGAGAAAGTCTGGGGCAGTGACTGTTTTTTTTTTTTTTTTATTTAACTGTATTTTTTCTCAGTGGATGAGTTTTGAAAAACTGATTTTAGGCGTTTTTGAGGAAATGTCTGCTTCCCTCTTATTTTAATACTTTACACTTCAATTCAATGTATTAACAAAACACTTTTGCCAAAGGAGTATTTTCGTATTTCTAAGTATAACCAGTTTCAAAATAGCCAGTATTTATGCAAATTCATGTTTGTTTCACTTTTAATTGAACCAAATGAGGATTTGGAGAAAACAGATGGCATTTTTTCATAAGGAATAGACTATATCTGCTACTGTGGGTTTTGCGTGTGTGTATGTATTTATTTTTGGTTTTATATGAGTTTAGAATAAGAACTATTATTTAATTTGAAGATGGTTGTTGAAAGCAAATTTTATTTGCATTTCTTAAAGGAAATACAACATAACAAAATATAATAATTGTTAGTTTTTTAAAAATGCTTTTAAATTTTGTAGATATGTTACATTGTTTGTGGTAAAATGCTACATTTAGAAAGCAGGTGTATATATCTTCCAATGCAATCCATGAAATAGCTGTTAACTTTCCATCATGATCAGTTATTACTCTACAATCTTGTTTAACCATTTTTTCTTAATTAACTGAGAATATAAATACCACTATGTACAAATACCCAGAATCAATATGCCTAGCTACTTAATGTAAGGTTGTTATATAATTCATATTCTAAAAATGTGCTACCACTCTGGGTTATTTGCCTTATAGATCAGTATCACATATAAACATTTTTTCTTATAGCAAAATGAAATATGATGATAAGTTGTAAAACAGAAGTCTCTTGAGGAAATTTATACAACAAACAGTTGAATTAGCCACCTTAAGAATGAAGACTATCAAGAAAAAGAAATAAATTTCTACCTCTTTAATTGACTTTGGTAGCCTCAAATAAGAGAAATAATATAAGCTAATGTAGGACTGGGTGTTCAATGTGGAAAAGTGTAATTAAGCAGATCACAAAATAGAAAGACTTGGTCATAGAAGGATTTTGTATAAAAATTCTTATATTTTTAGTAAATAATTTGTAAGAATGCATGTCATAATTATTGAGGGTATATACTAGAAAACTTAAGAAAAAAAGAATTCTAACTGATGTTCATTTGAAAAAGTGATTTTTTTTCAAAACAGTATGTACTGTGCGTAACTAGTTATTTCCTATCTTCTGCTTTCTATTTTTGCCAACATCTATATAGAAATAAAAGCTGTCTCCCTTACAAACCTGCTTTTCCTTTCACACTCAACCAGAAGGAAATTATAATACAGCAGCTACCTCACTAGTGACAGTGGTCAACTACAACTCCAAAATGTTCAATTAAAGTGTCATTTTCAAACTGTAGGATAAATTTAGGAAACTTTATTTTACTAAGCACATAATTTATTGATTTATTATTTTCAAAATATTCTTTCAGTTGATGTATTACAGCTTTATTATTTAAAAAACTAGGATTTGATTCCATTATTGGAATTTTAGTGAGTTTAGCCTCATTATTTCCTTGAGTTCAGAAGAATATGATTCTTTCACTCTTAAAGCCCTTTGTGGTTGAAACTATATGAATCTCAACTATTTCATTTTATAAATTAAGAGCATAACGCAGAGTTATATTGTTGGCTTATGTAAGTAGTGTTTCAACCCGTATGAATGGACCACACTACTAAATTACCCTCTAGTAACAAAGCATGTCTCCATAAGTACAGGGCCACCTAAGCAATTTTCATTGGCATAGAAAAAATGTAAAGTGTAATTTATAGCATACTATATATGAAATTTAAAAATCATTAAAATTTACAATACTTTATCCAATGGATATTATATTCAATCAGTCAACCAATTTTTAGGACTTGCACATTTCTAATATGAATGAGAATTATTGGGTTAACACCAGCAATATATTTTTTGCAAGACACACGGCGTTAGACAAATCTTTTAAATATCCAAGGCCTCATTTATTTTATCTATAAGATATTTTATTACAATGCATAGCTAATAAAGCTGGCTTCCAAATTAAGTAATAACATAGCTTGCAAACTTTTACTATTCAGCATGCTGGTATTAATATTTTATGTAAAACATTAGCTAGGAGGCACATAGAGATAAAAAAAAAATGGGTTCCCTGTGACAAGTTAGTACTCTCCATCTCCTAAAATTATTTATCATATTTCATATGACTTTTCTTGATGAGCTATCTAGACATTTATAAGTGAGATACTTGGATCCCAATATATCATAGAGGGTATCTTGGTACTTATGTTAGAACTGGCAGGCCATTTCTCAAAACTTTTATCAATCTTTAAGTGTTTTATCTTTTACATTCTTGAAAGTCTAATTACGATTAGATAGTCATTTTACATCTTACTTTTTTTTATCTACTTTGAGTTTTTTCCCCTAGGCATTGTGTCAGATCAAGTATAATGACTTCCCTGTACTCTGTTCTTTCACCAAGACACTCATCCCAGGGACCTAAAATAATGACCAAAATACTCAAAAACTAAGTTTTATTTAAATTCAATCAAAGAAAATTTACATCGATTTGGGAACATTAAAAATTTAAACCACTTTCGAGAAATCTCTTGGGTAATGGATATGATTTTGATTAATAAAGATTGGAGGGCAAGAGCTATGTCAGACACATAGAAGCTCGTGACTTAGGGTAGTACTTTATGAGAGTGATGATCGTCCTGGTTTTGTTCATGTATAGGAAATACATTTAGGGAAAATAATAAATGTCTGGAACAGTGATTTGGCTTTGAAGGCAAAAATTTGTATTTTCTTTGGTAGACACTGCAGAATCATGGAAATTCTCTGAGCAAGGGACTATCAGGAAGAAAATTCAGGTAACACTGTTGGAATAGCTTCTAATAGGTGATCTGGGGGTTGATGCATCAGACAATAGAAATTTCCATAGATTTTTTTCTGCATAGATGCATTTCTGATCCTGACTTCATTGAAATTGCTGATTGGATTTATATTTAGTCGTACCCTCACAGGGAGCCCTGTTCTGAATAGGCTAAGAGGTCCTTTATAAGAGAGTGAAATTCAAAGAGAGAGAAAGGCACAGACAGAGCAGTGAGAACCTGAACATCTGTAGAATGAAGAGACACCACTGTGTGCCTTGCCATGTGACAAAGGATACAGGACAGCTGGCAGCCAGCCCCCATAGCCACAATCTTTGGGAAGAAAGCACCCCCTTGATGATGCCTTGATTTGTCCATTCTTTTAGTTTCAAAACTATAAGGTAATAAATTCCCATTGCTTAAGCTGAGCCATTTCATGTTGTTTGCTTTAGCAGCCTAGGAAATTAAAACAGTCAGGTTCTCTAGGGAAATAGAATTGGCAGCATGCATATATGTAATGCAAATATTATGAGATTTTTAATAGTTATTGGCTTATACGATTGTGGGGATGGGAAAGTCCAAATTCCATGGGGCAAGACTCAAGCTAGAAATCCCTTGAATTCACCAAAATAGATTGATTGATGACGTAGAGATGGAAATTTTCTCTTCTGAATGCTGAAGTCATCACTTCTTTTATGGTCTTCAACTGATTTGATGAGACTTTTCTCGTTGTTGAATCTCCTCAGTTGGCTGTAGATGTAATCAGCCATAGATGCAAACAACTTACTGATAATGTCAATCCCTGAAATATCCTCAGTGACAAACAGTCCAGTGCTTGCTTGACCAAACAACTGGACACCACACCTGGCCAAGTTGACACATGAGCTTCACCATCACATCCTCTAATTTATACAGGACTTAAATACCATTCCACAGTCTTGTATAAGTCTCATACTGGCACTTATACTTCATTTATATTATCCTATATTTCACTTTTCCCTGTAACCCAATGTCAGAGACAAATGATGGTGGAAAATATTTATTTTGATAAGGTGTAGGCCAAGATGAAATGACTTTCTTCTACATCTATATCAGATGACTTTCTTCTACATTAACATCAAAAATTCAGTGGACAGAGCCCCATTTCTTTATTAAAATGTTACTTAGAGAATTATAATTAAAGTACAACTCATATTGTATCATTAGGCAAGAAGATTTTTGAGGGCAGGAAAGGATCTACTGAGAGAAGTGTATGAGAAGGGTGGATGGAGGAAATTTGACCCTGAAAGTCATCATTTACTTCACAATTTTATTTAATGCTAAAGGGATATTGCTAGGTGGGGAGGCATGGCATGACTCTTCATGGGTATTTCAGCAGGCCTAGGTTTGAAAATGTCACTGTAGAAATGACAGGCTGCAATTATGTGTCAGAGGCAGACCCAGAGACTAGATATAAACTAAACACTTCTGTAATGATTGAGATAAGTAAACAACTCATTGTCTTTGGTTTGATACAACAAAGGCTTATTTTTCACTGATACAACATGTGCAATTCAGGTCAAACTATTACTAAGGGCTCCTTCTGCATGTGGCAAAAGAGATCCAGGTTTTCCCACCTCTGGCTGTACCATATGGTTATGTGATTCCACAGTCATGCGGCAGCTGAAGAAAGAACATGGAGAATTGTCAACTGCAATATATCTGCCCCAACATGACAGAGTGGATTTATACACAGAACTCATTGGCCAGAAATACTTACATCAACCCAAAATGACCTAAAGAAAGGCTAGCAAAAACAGTATTTCTGTATAGCCCCCAAAATAAATTATTTTACCAAAATAAAGTAAAAAGTAATTTGGCAAAAACAGAGCTGAAAACAGTTACATGTGAATGGAGAAATCCAAGCATATAGAAGGGGCATGATGTGCAGAGCATATCATAGTAGAAAAATATAATCATCTGTTCCATCCATCAAAAACAGGCTCTATACAAGCACTGAACAGAAGAATGTTTATAGATAGGCAGAGAGCACTCAATACGAGAAGATACAGTTTGATCCAGCAGTATATGTTACATATGCAACAATGAAAGTTAAGCCATTTAAAGGGAAAGTTCACTTTTGATTGTAATTGAACTGGAGAAGAATAAGAGAGGAATTGCTATATTAGGTCTAGAATACATATTTGAGACTTGACATCTAGATCAAGGCAGTTACTAAATTCTAGTAACTAAATTTCAGTTTCTGGAAATTAAAGTAAGACCAACTTGAAGGTTGGATCAAGTATTGGTTAGTTTGTTAATTTTAAAGCACATCAAAAAGAAAGACACTGGGGTCATCTTAAACAGAAAAATAAAATGAAATGAAATCTTTATTTCATGCAAGATTTCATGGAAAAGCAGAATGGAAAATGCAGCATACCTTGGGTTCACCAAGCCTGGAATCTAAGACAGGAATTGGAAGGATATCTGGTTTATATCATTTTAGCAACCAGATTCTGCTGTATTCCCACACTCCCTTTGCAATACATGAATGCTCTTGCTTATTTTAATGCTTCACATTTGCCAACATGAAAACTTAGCTATGTTCTATCCCTTCTTTAACTCCTGCCTCTACAAAAGGATTGACTCACATTCTTTATTTCAGGAATTCAAAATCCCCAAGAGAGTATCTGTCCCTTTTAGTCTGAGATCATATAATATTTCCTTCTATTTTAGGATACTTACCTAACGAAATGCAAAATGAAAACAATCACTCTGCTCACAATTTTAGAAACAATTCTACACATTTTTCTTGCCCTCTGTGCCACTTTGAAACTATTATGTATCCTAGAAAAGCCATATTCTATTAATCCTGATTCAATATTATAGGGTAAAAACTTTTGATTAAAGTGTTTCCATGGAAACTAACCCACTCAATGGGGTGTGACCTTTTGATTAGATTACACATCCATGGAGATGTGGCACACCCATTGTGAGTGTGACTTTTTGATTAGATGGAGATGTAACTCCACCCATTCAAGGTAGGTCTTCATTAGTCTACTGGAGTCCTGTAAAACAGGGCACATTTTCGAGAGCCAGAGCTGACAGAGACGCAGACATGTGGAGGTGCATGGACTGTCAACAGAGAGAGCAGATGCTTAGACACTGGCAGAGTCCAGCATACATCACCGGGTGCTTTCCCATGAGATCCTATGCAAGCCAGAGCCCAGAGTTGTGTCCCAGAGGAGCTAAATGAAGGCCAACAGGTGCTTAGAGAGGAAGACACTGGTATCAGAAGCTGGAAGGAATGGAACCTGGAACAAGGATCAGCAGATGCCAGCTATGTGCGTTCCCATGTGACAGACATTAGCCTTTTTTGAGTCAAGGTATCTTTCTCTGGATGCCTTAGTTTAGGCATTGTTATGGCTTTAGAACTGTAAAAACTTGTAACTGTAAGCTTGTAACTGTAAACCTGCAATTTTTATAGAAGCCATTCCATTTCTGATATATTGCCTTCTAGCATTAGCAAATGCTAATACCCTCTTATAGAAACAGGAGTTCTGAAGCCTGCACTCTGGTATAGATTATTCTTCTAGCTCTTCCATTCAAGAAAAACAAAATAGAATTTCAAAATAATAGACAAAAGCAGAAAACGGTTCTTTTTTTATTTTTGGTGTGTGTATATGTGGATGATTCATTATTAAAGTACAAAATCCGTAAGCTCCAGGCTTCTCCAAATTATGATTACAGAAAAAAAAAATTTTTTTTAACAGTCTCAAAGCATATAGTTTCATTTTATGTGTCTGAAGGTAGCTTAACTCAAAGAATCCTTTAGTAATTTGCTGTTGATATCCAGAATATTTACTCACTTATATTCTAAACCGACTTCCAAGTTCCTCTATACTTCCTATTTTATCTTGCTTCCATGTGCTGTTTTTTCCATCAGTATGCTGGCCATAGAAATCATCCATGTCCAAATAGTTCTCCATTCTTTGTTAATGGCTCAGTACTCCCTCAATTTTTCATACCATACTTGAGGCTAAGGACTCTGTCTCTCTCTCTCTAAGAAATAAATGAAATTGGGGATGTGAAAATAGAGAAAATCACAAAGCCAGAAGTTGGTTCTTTGAGAAAATCAATACAATTGATGGACCATTAGCTAGACTGACAAACAAAATAAAGAAGATACAAATAAATAAAATCAGAAATGGAAGAGGGGGAATAATCACTGGCCCCACAGAAATAAAGGAGGTAATGAAAGGATACTGTAAGCAACTACATGCTAATGAACTAGACAATATAGTTATAATGGACAACTTCCTAAAAAGGCATTGTGTAAGTATGAAGCTATTATGCACCCCAGAAAAGCCATGTCCTTTAATCCTTATTCAATATTGCAGAGTGAGATCTTTCTGATAATTTCTATGGAGCTGTGACCCCCCCCCAACTGTGGGTGGCAAATTTGATTATATGGTTTCCATGTAGATGTGTCTCCCCCAACTCAAGGTGGGGTTGCTTACTGGAGCCCTTTAACAGTGACCCATTTTGGAAAAAGCTTTAGAGCCCAAGAGAGCCAGCAGAACCAGAGAGAGTCCCAGGGAAAAAAAGGCTAAACAGATTTTGCCATGTGCCTTTTTAGTTGAGAGAGAAATCTCAAAGATCATTGACCCTATTAAACCAAGGTATCTCTCCCTGAATGCCTTAATTTGGACATTTTTATAACCTTGCTTAATCTGGACATTTTCACAGCCTAAGAACTGCAAACTTGCAACTTAATAAACTCCTCTTTTTAAAAAGCCAT
Organism: Tamandua tetradactyla; assembly: GCF_023851605.1. Taxonomy (NCBI): domain Eukaryota; kingdom Metazoa; phylum Chordata; class Mammalia; order Pilosa; family Myrmecophagidae; genus Tamandua; species Tamandua tetradactyla. The sequence goes on from NC_135348.1 coordinate 9,000,925, forward strand.
TCCATCTCTGGCATACTGCATTCCAGCAGCTAGCAAACTACCACAGGCATGAACATTCAACATTGATCCAAGAAGAAACTGATGCCCTTAACAAACTGATCACAAGTAAAGAGTTTGAATCAGTCATCAAGAAGCTCCCAAAAAGGAAAAATCCAGAACCGGATGGTTTCACATGTGAATTCTACCAAGCGTTCAAGGAAGAATAAGCACCAATCCTGCAAAAACTTTTAAAAAATTGAAGAGTAGGGAAAGCTATCTAGCTCATTAAATGAAGCCTATATAACCCTAATATCAAAGCTAGACAAATATATTACAAGAAAATAAAATTGCAGACCAATCTCTGTCATGAATATAGATGCAAAAATCCTCAACAAAATACTTGCAAATCAAACCAGCAGCACGTTAAATGAACTATAAACCATGACCCAGTGGGATTTATGCCATGTTTGCAAGGATGGTTCAATATAAGAAAATCAATTAATGTAATACATCATATAAACAAATCAAAGCAGAAAAAACACATGATCATCTTGATTGATGTAGAAAATGCAATTGACAAAATTCAACATCTTTTCTTGATGAAAACATTTCAAAGGATAGGAATAGAAAAAGATCTCCCTCAACAGAATAAAGGGAATATATGAAAAACCGGCAGCTAATATCATCCTCAAGCTTTCAGTCTTTCCCTCTAAAATTGAGAACCAAGCAAGGATGCCCACTGTCACCACTGCTAGTCAACATTGTGCTGGAAGTTCTAGCCAGAGCAATTAGGCAAGAAAAAGAAATAAAAGGCACTCAAATTGGAAAGGAAGAAGTAAAAATTCTCAACATTTGCAGATGACATGATACTATATGTCAAAAGCCAAAAGTCACAGAAAAATCTACAGCAAAGCTACTAGAACTAATAAATGAGTACAATAAAGTGGCAGGGTAAAAGATCAACATCAAAAATCCATAGCAATGAGCAACTGAGGATGAAATCAAGAAAAACTTCCATTTACAATAGTAACCAAAAGAAACAAATGCTTAGGAATAAATTTAATTAAGAATACAGAAGACATATAGATAAAACTGTAAGAAAGTGCTAAAAGAAATAATGGAAAACCTAAATAAATGGAAGGGCATATCGTGTTCATGGATTGGAATAATGATTTTAAAAATGTTGGGAAAAAATGCTGGTTTTGACATTTAACTATATGTAAATGTCATATAGTTAAATGTCAATTCTAACCAAATTGATATACAGATTCAATGCAACATCAGTTAAAACCCCATAACTTATTTTGCAGAAAGAGAAAAAACAATAGATAAATTGACTTGAAAGGGCAGTGTGCCCAGAATAGCTAAAAAATATATTGAGGAAAAAATGGAGTGAGAGGTTGCATACTATCTGACTTTAAAGTATATTACAAAGCTACTGTGGTCAAAAAAGCATGGTATTGCATAACAATAGATAGAGTGGCCAATGGAATCAAATTGAGTGTTCAGAAATAGACCTTCTCATCTATGGACAATTGATTGTTGATTAGGTGATCAAGCCAACCCACCTGTGATAGAGTAAACTCTTCAATAAATGGTGCTTGGAGAATTGGATACCCTTATGCAAAAAAATGGGCATCCATATCACACACCCTGTACAAAAATTAACTCAAAACGGATTAAAGACCTAAACATTAGAGTGACAATCATAAAACCTTTAGAATATGTAGGGAAATATCTTATAAATCTTGTGATAGGAGATGGTTTCCTAGACCTTACACCCAAAGCCTAAGCAAGAAAAATTAATAAGTAGGATCTCCTCAAAATTAAACACTTTTGTACATCAAAGAACTTTGTCAGGAAAGTAAAATGACAGTCTATGCAATAGGAGACAATATTTGGAAATCACCTATCAGATAAGGGCTTAATATCCAGAACATATAAAGAGATTCTATAGCTCAACAACAAAAAGAGAAACAGCGTAATTTAAAAATGGGCAAAAGACATGAACAGTCACTTTTCAGAAGAAGAAATACAAACATCTAAAATATGCATGAAAAGATGCTCAAAATTCACTAGCTTTTAGGGAAATGTAAATCAAAACCAACATGAGATATCATGTCACACCCATTAGAATGATCTTTATCAGAAAAAGAAAACAAGTGCTAGAGAGGATTTGGAGAAAGAGGCACACTTATCTACTGTTGGTGGGAATGTAAAATGATGCAACTACTCTGGAAGGCATTTTGGTGGTTGCACAGGAAACTAAGCATAGAATTGCTGTTTGATCCAACAATCCCATTCCAAGGTACATATTCAGAGGAACTGAAGGCAAGGACACAAATGGACACTAGCACACCAGTGTTTATGGCATCATTATTTATGATTGCTAAGAGATGGAAACAGCCCAAATGTCCATAAATGGAAGAGTAGATAAGCAATATGTGGTATGTAAATATGATAGAATATTAAGCAGCTTTAAACAGAATAAAGCCATGAAGCCTGTAACAAAGATCAAGAACCCAACAAGGATGCCCACTGTCACCACTGTTAGTCAACGTTGTGCTGGAAGTTCTAGCCAGAGCAATTAGACAAGAAATAAAAGAAATAAAAGGCATCCAAATTGGAAATAAAAGGCATCCAAATTGGAATGAAGAAGTAAAAATTCTCAGCATTTGCAGATGACATGATACTACATGTCAAAAGTCATAGAAAAATCTACAACAATGCTACTAGAACTAATAAATGAATACAGCAAAGTGGCAGGGTAAAAGATCAACATCAAAAATCCATAGTAATGACTAACAAGTATGATTATATAGATGTTCCATTTTATTTCATGTTATATTAAAGCAGCTAGGGGGAAGTACCCGAAGCTGTTGAACTGTGTTCTAGTAGTCTTGATTCTTGAAGATCACTGCATAACTATATAGCTTTTACAATGTGACTGCATCATAGTGAAAACCTTGTGTCTGATAACTCTTTTTTTCTAGGGTATGGACTGATGAGTGAAAAAATAAGGATAAAAAGTCAGTAAATAATAGGGTGGATAAAGGGTAAAAATTGGATAGATTGAAATACAATTGGGAAATTGGGTAGCAGTCAATGAGATAGAGGGGTAAGGGTAAGGTTTGTATGAGTTTTTCTTTTTATTTCTTTTTCTGGACTGATGCATATGTTATAAAAATGCTCATGGTGATGAATACACAACTATGTGATGATATTGTGAGCCATTGATTGTATTCTATGGATGGAATTTATGTGAATGAAGATTTATCAATAAAAATATTTAAAAAATAAAGACATAGAACAGTTCAATCACCCAGCGCCCCCCCCCCAAAAGTTCCCTCATGCCCCTTGGGAGTCGATCCAGTCCCATCACCTCCAGCCCAATCAGTTTTCTATGCCAAGAAATCAGTTTTATGCTTTTTCTAGGATGTTGTAATAATGGAATCGAACAATGTATACCCTCTTAGTCTAGAGTTTTTCACTTAGCCTAACACATTTGAGACTCATTCATATTGTTAAATATATCAATTTCTCTTTCCTTTTTATTTCTCACTGGTATTATATTTAATGGATATTCCAAAATTACTTTGTCCATTTACAAGTTGACGGACCTTTGAATTTGGTCCATATCATAATGTGTATAATGTTGCTGATTAGCCTTGATAATACTTATTGTATGTCACCTTTTCAATTATGTCTTGATAACAGACTTACCATGTGTACAATTATTCATTAGATTCCCATAAATTGTTGCCTTGAAAATACATATCTAAAAAATATTTGTTGAGTGATAAACTTTTATTTAGTTAGGGCAGCTATGTCTACCACAAACTTCTTTTGTACTCCTTTTCCTTACATTTTTCATTCTACTGTTCAGAGCTGATTTCCACTGAAATTAAAAATATACAAGAATATTAAGCTTCTTTACAAGATAATAAATTGGAAATCTGTGAAACATTTAAATTCAAAATTGACTCAAGAAAAAATGAAAAAATGTTTATATAATCAATATGCAAAGAGGGGAATGAAAAAAAAATGTTGATGTTCTATACAAACCTGCAAAAAAATGGCATTACCCAAGTGGTTTCACAAATATTATTGTTAAGTTTTTTAAAAAAAACACTAATATTGCGTTTATTATTGACACAGATGAAAAGCATAGGAAAACATACTAAACACACCAAATTAAACCTATCAAAGATAGTTACGTGTTACCTGGATTTCATTTTAAGAATGATAATGACTTTAGGTGACTTCCATATAGTTTAACAGTGATATAGCTAACAAAAAAATTACTTTAATATATAGTGGACATAGTAAGAGAGAGAAAGAGTCTAAAACACAGAAATAAACATAAAGAGTCAAGACACCTTTGCTTATGATTCTTTCTTAGCTGTGGTAACATGCACATTTTATTTGATTTTCTGACTGTTTTATTCTTCACGAATGGCATGATTTCTACCTGTGATACACAGATATTATGATGTGTGACTGCTCTGCTATGACTAACCTCATAGTCATGCTGGTGGCCTTAATTTTATAATCCCCCATTCCTGGTGAATTCATGCAAAATTAGCTAGAAATAGAAACCTTTTCAGAAGCAACCTAGTATTAACTGTGGCTTGGAAAAACTAAAACAAGAGCTAAGATGTTTCAGCTCAGCTTTTCTCAAACTAAAATACAAATATCTTAGGATAACTGACAATTTTGCAAAGAAAATGTGTGGTCAGAAGCAGAACAATGATTTTTATTTGGAAACCAGTCTTACATTTATGAACAATTTGTTACAGTCTGTATACAAACATGCATGAATTCTGGAGTTGAACATAAAATATGTCTGGAAGTTATTACAGTAAAAAAGAAAACACATGCTGGTGTCCAAACTCAATTCTCATATTACCTCAAGAAGCCTGTACACCTGTGAGAAGACCTCATGTAACTCATCCAGAGAGAAGAAAGACATTTAAAATATTATCAATGATGCAACAGATTTAAGATGCCAAAGTGCATCTTTCTGTCCTTTCCACTCAGATTCATCCAATATAGTAAGTATAACAAGAAACAGAATATAAAAATGTAAGATACATTTGAATAAGAAAACATAGAACATTAGAAAGATCTGCTAAATGTGTGAAGATATAAGAGGAGTGTAGCAAGATACCAAGGAGGATACCTCTGGCCAATATGTTCAGACAAGGTAGGCATCCTTTAAATGGAAATAGAAAAGGGGGAAGGTATTATTGGTAGGTATTTCCCTGCTGTAGTTTTTGGTAACAAGAGATGGACTGGAAGCAGGGTTGAATGGGGAGACAAATATGACATCATTTTAAAATGGCTTCTGTCCAGCAAGGTAGTGTGGAGAAGAAAGGATGAACTGGAAGTGCCACTACAGTTGCCAACTTCTTCTGTCAGTGGAAGAAGCAAAGACTAAAGAATGCATCTGTATACAGTAGGGTTTTCTTGTACAGTTCACTGGGAACTCTCCATAATTCCTGGTATCGGTCAGCACTGTTTATGTACTTCTTTCATATGAGCCTCTTACATGGTCTCCAAAAGAACTCATCTCATTCCAAGATGAGTATATTTGAAAATGAGCCAATATGTATATATAAAAGAGCACAACATGAAAAATATATGCAAAGATTATTGACTAAGAAAATATCTTCATGAAAAATATAACAAAATATATTGTACTGGATTAAAGCAAAGTACAATGACTCACTATTGCTTTTTAAGAAGGGCTGAAAATAATGATCAGGAGGATGAGTGAAACAAAAGAAGGGATGAAATTTGAGCTGATGTGACTCAAGAAACAAGTGAAAAATAAAATCATCGTAGAAATTAAAGCCAAGTTCAAAAGTGCACAACACAGGAAGGAGAACAAGGGACAAATATAAGGGGAAAATGCCCTCAAGCTCCACAAGTGATCCAAAACTTCATTTCTGTACTAATCTTTCTGTTCCTTGCAAGGTCCTGACAATCACACCGGTAGACATGCCCAGGAATCAGGGGGTATCATACCTCTGATTATTTACTCTAAGAGGAAAAATGGACACTCTCAGATACCAATTAAATTGCACCCACTAGGAGAAATTACATTCCTGACTGTTCATCATACTTACCTCCTGAGTGACATTGTAATGTTGCTCACCTCACTTCTAGGATGTTTGGCCAAAGTTGTCTCCCACCGTGGGCATCAGGTTACAGTGAACTTTCTAAGAGAGCATAGGTGTGAGTGGAGGGAGAGGTGGTTATACTGCAGACAGTGGTAGTACCATACTGAGCTACCCACTACAATGGAATAATGTTCCTCCAATGGACAGGATTACTTACACTATTCCCATTTATTCTTCCTTCAAATTAGTCAACCATCTCTCTTCTCATCTAAATCAAGCATCTTATTTTGGCTTGTATTTACTGATTTGTTAATTTGTAGGTGGGAGGTAAGTGGTTGGGGCACTATGCAAAAACATTTCAAGGTTTCTTATACACATCCCTTACAGATAAACAAAACAGGAATTAAAATTTTCTGTTGAGCCGATGTTCTTGCATAAGGTGGAATAACATGAATCAATTTCACAGAATCTAATATTTAAGTATATTTAAAAAAGTTACATTTTGGAAATTTTTAAGCTCACTTGGTTCTACAGCACAATTTTTTATTAAGTTCAAGCTTGTATTGAGGGCATATCTGAAGTAGGCCAACTTATTTTTCTAAAAAGAATTGGAATGTCAAGCAAAAACCACATGGCCTCAAGGATTTTCTCTTAAGAACATTTCCATAAAAACTATCCGAAATGTAGGAATATAGACATGCTTTTAATTTATCAATTTTCTATTTAATTAATTTAGATTTAATTTGTCTGTCATTAGTAATATTTATTTGCACAAGAATACTATAAATGACACAAAACATAACAAGCCTGTATACATAATGAAGTATTTTCTTAGAGAAAATTAAATGTCAGAGTGGCTCAGATCTTCAAAAGGTAAAATATTTTTAATAAAATTCAAACCACTGTAAATTCAAGTGGAAAACAACAAACATATTTCAATCAGTACACAATAAAAAATTTAATAATGGTAATCAACATTATAAACATGAAAACATTATACTTTTATAATTAAATATAATAACCATTAACAGAAATTAAGAGGGAGTGATTCTAAATGACAGAGTGGCCCTATTTGCTAATTAATGTCTCATTTACGTATGTGGTGAAATATTTCACTCTATCCAATATAAATGTTTAAACTTTTATCATCATAAATTATTATGTTTAGCATGAATAGGTTATTAAGTTCCAATACTTTAATAGATTTCATGAACTAAGTAACCTTCTGACCTTTAGAATTTAATATAATGCAGTCACGTACAATGTAAATTTCACAAAAATTGATGGCTGGAAAAATAAATGGATTTTTTTTCCCTTTAATGAATACTGAAAAGCCTGCTGCAAATATTCTAAGTCCTTTCTTAATATGTAAATGTCTCACATAAAACAAGGTTGCTGTCTGTGTAGGCTGGCATGCAATTGCTCCTTTCTTTGGTAGTAACATCTGCAACCAAGTGCACACTACCACTCTTTTTTCCCTTTTTCAATGTCCTCTGGTCCTAATTGAGGATTTCTGTGATGAGCTCTGAATGTGCAGGAAATGCCTAGGAGGCATGCAGACATTTGCAAACAGAATTCCTGGCTAGCTTATCATTCACTATGTATGCTAGCATTTGAGCTTTATTTTTATTAAGCTTAAATCTTCTGTGTACTAATTTAAGCCATTATTTGAGCAGTTAAAATTAAATACATAAAGCACGTAGTCTGAAATATATGGTTTTAATGTATTTTGTTGAAGGCAATAATGGATGGTCCAAGGTTGAAATGTGATGGAAATAGAAATTAGCGAAATATCTATATCTGGAAAAATGCTCCAAGGTCATGACATTTATTTATGGTAATTTAAATTTGAATCATTAATATACTTAATTAAAAATATGTATTTTCATTAAAATAATTCCCCATTATTATTGAAAGAATAAAATATCTGATCTGAAAGGATTATTTTTTAGAGCTAACAAGAATTGTATTTTTCAGAGCTGTAAAGTAATGTCGCCTTTCATAATAAGCTGTAATGAGTTGCTAGTAAAACAAAGAGCTCCTACATCATTTTAAACCAAAGAGAATGTGTTCCTCTGTAAGAGAGAGTAAGAACAAGGGTTTTACTATTATCAAAGGATGTCATGGGAGAGTGGGAATCAAGACTGGGATGGAGAAAGGCAGAAAAAGATAAAGAATTAATACATGAAAAGTAGAGTAGGTACATTATGGTTTGTAAGATTAGTGCAAACACACCAGCTCCTTTATTTTTACCCTTCTTATTGTTATCATAAGTGATTTTTTCCTAAGTTGCAGGATATCATACAGTATCAAAGTCTTATATTAATGCCATATTATCTGATCAATCTATCAACAAATCTTCAACAACTCACTCAATTTATTGGAAAGTCAGAATATCAACAAATTGACCACCTACTATGGATAAGACATTTTGCTAACTATAACAAAGTCTCATAAACTGGCATTGAGGAAAATGTACAAAGAGAAATTCTCAAAAGATTTTGTTTGATAGTAGTATCATATGTAGGGCATACAACAGTGATTACTTTGAAAGAAAAGATACATTTGGATTTATATAAAAGATGGTGTTCTTTCATTAAAGGACAGTCTAACTTGGAAATGTCACATATTGAAAATAATCACACGAGGTCCAAATCATTGTAATAATCTTTGCATCTTTCTTTCCTACAACCATTTAAAGTCTACTTGATTTTCTTGCTTACATTTCTTTCAAACCTTTTACCTTCTATTGATTTCTAGTGCTATTTTTTTTAGTTCAGGTATTTGTTACCACTCACTGGTCTATACTTCTAATCTAACTTCATGTCTATGGATTGCTCATCTCAAATCTATATTCTCCACAGCCAATTGAATGATTTTTCTTTAACTTGAAAATAATCAACTCCCTTCCTTAAAAACCTGTTGTTTCTAGAATTTCAAATGACTTTGCTTGAAAATCAAGGCTCTTCAAGTTATGCCACATCCACCTTTCCAACCCCATTTTCCCTTGTTCTTGTCTCATTATAGTTGAAAGGGACTGACATAAAACAGAAATGTGAAATAGTTTCAATTTGTGAACACCCTTTCTATGTCCTGCTTCTTAACACTCTAGACCTCTAAAGCCCTAATTCAAAGACTACTTATTGGGGCAGGCCCTGGTGGCTCAGCAGGCAAGAATGCTTGCCTGCCATGCCAGAGGACCTGGGTTTGATTCCCGGTGCCTGTCCCTGTGAAAAAAAAAAAGAAAAAAAAAAGACTACTTATTCATGGATTCGCAATGTGGCTGGTCAAAGTGACAGGAAAAACAGCCCTTAAAGTATAAATATTGAAAAATTCCAAGTCAACAGTAGACACAATTCAGTTTTTTTTCGATTATTTTGTGTTTTATTAAAGGCACCTAAATCCATGTTTAGCCAAGACATTAAAAAAACAAAAAACTTAATGTATAATCAACTTTTACCTACATGCAGCTGCTTTCTTAGTCTTCTTCATCATCTTCCAAGGGAGAGCCTTAAAATGCTTTGGACTGAGGAAACTTAATTCTCAAGTCCCTTTCCTTCCCTTCTGCAGCAACTTCTATCCAGAAAGCCTCAGCTACCCAAGATTTCTCATGGTGCTTGCTTCTTTCCTACTGTTCCTTAGTCTAGATCTATAAAAATTGCTAGTCATTTAACATGCTCCTACTCATTTCTTTTATATACCCATAAAAATAACCATTCCCTTAATGTTTTAGAACACCTGCTCCTCCTCTTGCTAAGTGAGCATCTTCTATCTTCATCCACCATATGCAGTGTCCTACATTCTCTTCACAGTCTGAAAACTTTCCACAGCCTTAAGGACATCAGAATCTGCTCTCATCTAAGCCCCTGCAAAAGCCCATAGCAAACCTTATCAAAACAGAATGGGAATGGGGAAGTAGGGTTTTGAAGAGATTCCATAACTGTCTTTACATAAGTTTAGTAGAAGAAGGGATATGGCCTCTCCCATGATTAATTGGCATATGCAAATCATATCTGCATTGTAAAATATGTTTGATATAGCTTGTGCTAGTTTGAAAGCATTAAATACCCCAGAAAAGTCATGGTTTAATCTTGAGTCAATCTTATGGGGAAAGCCATTTATTTTAAGCCTAATTCAATACTGTAGGTTGGAAACTTTCGATTAGATTATCTCCACAGGGATATGACACCCTAATTGTGGGTGTGACCTTTTGATTAGATGAGGATGTGACTCCACCTATTCCAGGTGGGTCTTACTTAGCTTATTAGAGTCTTTGAAAGGGAAAACATTTTGGAGAAACCTCAGAAATGAGAGTGCAGACAGAAATTCAGAGGAGAACTCACACAGATGTCAGCACTTGGAGAACAGAAGCACAGATGCATGCAGATGCTTGAAGCCCAGCAGATGTTGCCATGAGATGTTAAGCAAGCAAGAACCTGGAAAGAGCCAAGGGAAGCTAAGAGATAAAAGCCAGCCCCAAAGAAGCCAAATGAGGAACCCCTACAGGAACAGAGGCTGAAAACAATGGAGCTCAGGAGCAAGGGACCAACAGATGCCAGCCATGTGATTATCCAGATGGCAGATGTGTTCCTGACCCCATCAACCTTTCTTGAATTAAGGGATCTTTCCCTGGATGCAATTTTATAGACTTAGAACTATAAACTTGCAGCTTATTAAATACCCTTTATAAAAGCTATTCCAATTTTGGTATATAGCATTCCAGCAGTTTACAAACTACAGCATAGCTATTCCACATTAGGGATATCCTCAGACATATATATTTTTTTTAATGTCAAATGCCTAAATATCTGTCTTGTTAAATGTAAAACACTTCTACAAGGACATCCTCTTCAGATTCTTCTTTTGACACCCTCTAATTTTATTGGCATATGGAAATTTATTTTCTACTAAATTAAATCAAACTGTTTATGCTTTGTAATTTTCATACATGACTGTCACTCTGAAAAACAAATCAGGATCACCATCTCAAAAAAAGCCCTGATGATTATTGCTTTATGGTTCTGCCCCATAAATTGTTTAAATATAATTTTATGGACTGGTTGGACTGGTAACTGTCCTCTAAACTATGGCACTTTTCCCCTATAGATAAAAACACAGCTTAAATTTTTAACCATTAAGATAACCTAAAGGGTTAGACTGTCAAATAAAATTCACATAAATCAAAATTTTTACCCAGTACCAAGTGTTACAGATAATTCCAAAGGCACAGGCCTCCAAGAGACTTATGAAAACATCTGTAACAATAATGGTGGTTATACAAGTCCTTTCTTCCAATATTGGGCACACATTCTCTGAGCCAGAATAATAGATGAGATTACCAAGTGAGGTTTTGGGTATGTATGTCATCCAGCAGAAGAAAAGAGTTTATAATTCATGACTATTTTATACCTAAGCTTCTGTGACATTTATTTTACTGTCATGTCTCAAAAATCCACAGATTCTGAGTGTGTTTATTTATTGTGAGCTCTTCTTGGCCAGGGACATCTTATTAAGAACATTTTATAGATAATGATCTTCCTAGTGGAAACTATCATTAATCTGTTTATCCAGAGATCTAGTTATGTTGACAAAGAGATTAGAACGGATCATCGGTCTTCTGAGCTCTCACCGGGGGCCATTCTTCAGTAGTTGGAAGAAAAAATGTATCACAGGTCAGCTGTTTCTCTCCAGCGAACAACTAATAAACAAAATTGTAGAAAACACATTAGTAGTTTGAGTACTGTGTATTAAAAAAATCAGTATTGCAACATTATAAAGACCTTAAATATATAAATGGAGCTTTAAGTTTTCTGGGAACAATATTCTGGAAGACTATTTGGGCTAAATATACTGTTTGCAAATCCTTGAATGGTCATTTCAAGGTTCAAAGAGCAAGGGAATAGCTGAATCTTTACAGCTCAAATCTTTACTCTGAGTCTTTATTCTCTAATCAATCTGGAAGCTGCAAAGAGTTCCTACAGATGTGAAGCTGTATCCAAACTAAGACCTATCTAAGCAATGAGCTCTTGCCTGTGTGTTAAACTGTGTAAATATGATCCTGCTTTTATTTTTCACTGGTGTGTTCACCATGGAAGTGAGCCCAATAAAACAAACTCTCAACCCATGAGGAATGTTTGATATTATTAAACAAAATCTAGCAGAGAATCCTTAACCACTGCTAAATGAGTAGGAGCTCCCAGGTTTGATTCAATCTGAATATGGCTCTTTTAGTACAAAAATGCGAGGACCTATACACGTTCTTCTCCTGGATAGGAGAATCAGGTGAAAGAGTAAAACTATATATGGCACTGACCAAAAAGGAGTTTCTACATGGAAGAAACAAACCATTTATTGTTGATTGACCTTTGCATTATGCATGGAAATGGGAGCAAGATAGCTGGAGTTGAGATTCTGATTCTGCCTTGCACAATTGAAGAGTAACAAAGAATATGCATTGATTCATACAAAGATTTAGATATTGTGACACCTGAATGAAAAGGATTCAAATGGTGAACAAGTTTACGATGGAAGAAGAAAATAATCAGGAGTAGGAGAGTGTCTTTTTTTTTTTTTTGTCATGAGAAATGCAGTTTTATAAAACATTCCTATGTATCTCCATGGACACATGGGCACAGATTTCAAGTCGTATTTTATCATGTGCTCTTACTCACTTTCAGGTAATCATTTTAATTACATTCGTAAAGTCCTCAATCCTAGGGCTCTTCAGATGTTATTTGAAAAGTTATCTGTATGGAGGCATGTCAATTGGACAAAAGAAACCAGGTGAAACAGTACCCAGTGGAAAAAGCTAGAATCATATGAGTAACAAAATAAACGAAAAAGTATTAAATTGTAAATTATAAAATAAATATAAATGAGTCCATACTGATATAAGCAAATAATTGAATGAATACGTAAATGTAAGAAACACCCAAAGCTCCCATCCAAACTTCCATATATCCCCTTGAGTGTGAGTTGTCTTTTGTGACTTGCTTCTAAATAGTTTAGTATGGAAAGGGAGGGGGAAAGGAATTTCAGAGAGGAGAAACCTATCAACATCATTAGCGATGTCATATTGATAGCATGTACCCCTTGATCCAATGTATTGAGTATGGGAATTCACCTCTCTGGTCTTTCTCCCAGAAATCCATAGCTCTATTTTAAACATGAGAAAACATTAGATAAACACAAATTGAGGGAAATTCTACAAACGTATAACTGATCCTCTTCAAAGTGTCAGACTTTGTAGAAAACAAATTCTGTGAAATTGTCATAGAGAAGAGAGGCTAAGAAGATATGAAAATGTAAAATGCTCACAATAGGGGAAAGTGTGAGTGAAATGTACAGAGCCACTGTATACGATGCACATTTTTGGCACATCTGAACATATTCTAAAATAAAAAATAATATTTAAATTTTTTCAAAAGAAGACTCATGCAAGAGAGCTGGGCTGTGGAGCCTGAACTATCAATGACAGCTAAGATATTCATGTTCTGATTAAACAACTTTCAGAAGAAACAGCCCTTACAGACTATCTTCTTACCCAAATTTGACCTTGTCTACTTCCAAACTCTGCATTCCATGGTTCTATCATTAAGTTTATTAACTACCTACCTCCACACTCAAAGAAATTAGTATGTAGACTCCTAGGAAAGAGGCAGGTGTGACACGAAATAAACTAAATGAAAAAAGAATGCATAAATATGCCCAAAAAAATTGATCTCCAATATTATGAATTTTCATTATTATCCTCTATGCTTCTCATTAAATTTCATCAGAGACTACAACCCGATCTCAATGCATTGTGAAATTTATTCCAAAACTCAAAATTTATGAACATAGAATTATTTGGATAAGTTCCTAATCACGTTTGAGGCCAGAGTTATTTGTTTCCTCTATGCAGTCTTAAGCTACAAGATAATTGCAATTTCAGATTTTACTAATTTTTTATGTTTCACTTAATGGCCTTTTTTCACAAAGGCAAACATTAGCTACAATGCCTGAGTGTTATTAAGTGTGTGTTGAAGTTAAGAAAATCTACACTGAGTAAGGGAGATATGGGGGAAGGATCCACTAGACTTACTTTTCAGCTAAGTAATATGATTCAACAAAGAACCCTCCCAGGAACCTTCATTTAAATACATGCCTCAAAAATTAGAAATATTTTTATGACACATTCCCTCAACGTCTTCCAAATATTAATTGGGACTAAAATGCTAATCTGAAAAGGACAACAAATACAAAAGCCTTTGATCCTGCATGCTCCTTCTCCAGTTACCCAAGAACAGCTTCTCTTTTCCTTAGAGTTTATTGGGGTAGGGCCAGCAAAATCCTCAAATCAATCATACATAGGGTTATGTGTAAGAATTCTACCCTTCTTTCATGGCACTTATTGGTTTATGGCACTACTGACTTGTTACCTCAACCACTTTTCAGGGTAACTCGAAAGGATAATGGCCACTATAAAGCTAATACTATTTCAGTTCAATTTTCACACTGTTTCAGTACAAACATAATTTACAAATTTAAATTTAGCAGAACAAAAATTCATTTCTGGACATGATATACAGGGATGAAAATCTCCCCGGAAGTATGGGAGATGACTCCCAAGGATGAGTCTGGCCTAGGCATCATGGGATCAACAATTCCATCATGACCAAAAGTGGGAAGAGAAGTGTAACTAATAATAGAGTTCAAATAGAGTTGAGAAGCTACTCTAAAGGTCACGCTTATGCAAGCTTCAGTTAGACATTACCACCTATCATAACTTGCCAAGCTCTAACCAAGGCCATTCCAGCCAGTACTAAAGAACACTTAGAGCAATATATAAGATTCTACAAAAGTTCCATGCACTAGAGTAACTTTCAAGAAACCTACAACCTCCAGATGAGTCCCTGGACCATATAAGTCCTGAAGCCTTGAGGGCCCAGCCTCTTCAGAGCATCAGGTAGTTCCATCTCCTTACCCCACATTATTGACAGTCCCATCCAACATGAAAAAGTTAGAATGGCCATAACTGAAAAACTCTTAAAGAGTGGGATAGAAAGATCAAAGGTGATGGTGGAGCTATACAGAGAAGGTAGGGTTTAACAAACCAATATGATTGCTGAATCATTAAATTGATATTTCTTTTAGTCTCCATTTCTTTTAGTCTTATATTTCTTAGAGCATCCAGAAGTAAAAACCTAAAATTGTGGAATCGCAACCCATATCAAATTCTGAAATCTGTTCTACAACTAATTGCTGTGCTGAGCTTTGAAATTTATTGTTTTTTAGTATAGATGTTATTTTTCACAAAAAAAGATAAAAGTGATGATAAAAAAATATATATATATATTCCTTCCAGCCTCCTGGAAGCACATTAAATCTTCTATGTGTGCTTGTATTTTACTTATAATGTGAGAACAATATTAAACTTTATTAGTAGTTATTATGAATAGACACTGGCTTCTTCAAACTGCCCATATGTTTATTCATTCAGCAAGGGTAGCATTTTCTGGAGAAGCTGGAAGGAAAATCTGAGATAATGGTATGTTGGCACATGACAAACTCTGGGATCTGTCCTGTAATTACTTGTTGAAGAGTGCTTTGAAAACTATTCTTTTTTTTTCTTTGCTTTGTATACATGTTGCATATACAATTTAAAAAGTTAAAAAAATACATTTCTCATGGCACATTTTGAGTCTTTATAGTAACTGGTCTATCAATAATATGCCAAAGGTTTGGACACTATGTAAATCCCTCTCTTCCTTAAATATATACTATTATTTATGGAGCACCAAGGATCTGCTATACCATTTTTTTGGAAGTTGTTCAATATTATTTTGCAATATGCCTTTTTGAAAGAATTTTTCTGCCCATGTGCCCATTTTATTAAGTTTTCCTTATAATAGCTACAAAAAGAACTCACTTCTTTGAACTACAATATACTGAAAGTGAAGGCAAGATTGAGAATGTCATTTTTAACCCCTCTCAGTTGTGGAAAATGCTACCCTTGCTGAATGAATAAACATATGGGCAGTTTGAAGAAGCCAGTGTCTATTCATAATAACTACTAATAAAGTTTAATATTGTTCTCACATTGTAAGTAAAATACAAGCACACAGAGAAGATTTAATGTGCTCATCTCACAATTATGTGTCACATCTTGAACATCTTGTGGAATGCTCTCTTCTTTGGAAAATTTTGTTTAAGTGAGTTTCAGATAAGTTGGGTAATAAATTGTAAATGTATTTAAAATAACGTGGGATAAAAAAGGCTTTTGTGAACTTGCCTTGTAACTTAACCTTAATTTGTAATAATAGTTATTATGATTATAACAGTCATTATGATGAATTGTAAATACCTATCAATTTACATACCTGATTTTATAAAAAATAACTAATTTGCAAAGCTGGAGATTTCCTGTCTCTGTTATCATGTACCCTTCCTCTGTCACATTTAGTCATGGAGCCCTTCTCATTTTCTCAAACTGTCTGGGTATGTACAATGGCTCACATTCCTGTTCATGCATCTTGCCACCTACAGTTCAGGAAAAGTTTCTTTTTTCTCCACAGTCAAAAGAGATAGTAACATAAGATACTATCTCAGTGGCGTTCCCCCCAAAAAATCTTTGAACATTTAGCACAAACTGGCAGAGCTACCTTCCTCAAAACTCCAGAAAATGGTGAAATTGTTGAAGTAATAAGGAAAGTCTTGAATTAAGATAAACTGGATTTTAAAATGGTAGATTTTAAATGGTAGCCTTTTCTAAACTCTCTCACTGACTCCTCCCTGGCACAGTGTGGAAGCAGAATGCATTCCAGATGTAAGTCCCTGTTCTGGAGGGAAAAAATAATTCTTATGTGCATACTGGGTTACCTGTGTATCAGTGCCATTCTACTGAAACTGGAACTCACCTTGGATTTGCATTTCCAGAACTTGCCTTGCAGGCAGAAGCAACTTATAGTCATCTAAATAAGAATAGGAAAAATTAATTAAAAGCAGGTGGGGCAAAGGGTTACCTCTATTAAGCCATACAATAGAGCACCCAGGAGGAAGATAAAGTCTACTTCATAGGGCATAAGGGAGGAAGCAAATTCCTGTAGATAAGGGAGTTCCTGAAGCTAAAAGCAAGCAAAAACCTTGAAATTTGTTCTGTAACTACTTGTTAATATGTATTTTGAAAATTAATGCTTTTTTAGCAAATATGTTATATTTCACAATAAAAATGTTTAAAAGAATATACGTATACATATATACATATACATTCATATACATATTCATATGTATGTGAAAAGTGACTCAAAATGGCACAATACACTAAAAATCAAATAAATATGAAAGTAAGCACTGAGAGGAAAAGGAGCATAATACATGCAAAGACTACATAGCAAAAGGCCAGAAGAAAGTTTTGTATTATCAGCAGTTACTGTAATGTGAATGGATTAAATTTCCCAGTCAAAAGGCAGAGATCGGCAGGATGAATTAAAAAAACATGCCCCATGACTTAGTTATAAGTGGTGTTTGAGACATTAAACTTAAATTCAAAGATACAAGTAGTATGACAGAGAAAGGATGGATGAATATATAATATATATTATACATATATGCTAAATATAAAGCTGCATTAATATCAAATAAAGGGGGGACAAAGAAGGTAACCATATACTGATAAAGGGGATAATTCAACAAGTAAACATAAGATATAGATATGTAGATACACATATACTTCTACTGGGAGAGCTCCAAAAGTATATGAAGTAAATATTGACATATTTGAAAGGTGAAATACATGGCTCTGCATTAATATTGGAAGATCTCAATACACCAATTCCAGTGATGGATAGAACATCTAGATCTGTAAGTAAATGAAAGGCATGAATGATACTTTAAACCAAATAGACCTAAAAGAGATTTATAGAACATTTCACCCAAGAGCAGCAAAATATGCATTTTTTTCTCTATTCCACATAAATTATTCTTCAGGATAGACCCTATGTTAGATCAGAAAACAAGTCACAATAAATTAAAAAATATAGAAATAATACAATTTGTCACTCTGGCCACAGTGGAATGAAGCTAGAGATCAATAACAAAAGGAGAAATGGAAACTGTATAAATTTAGGCAAATCATACAATTCACTCAAAAACAGAGATGTGACAAGAAAACCTAGGAAATAATCTTGAAACAAATGAAAACACAACATGTGAAAACTTGCGAGAGGCAACAAAGACTGTGCCGAGAAGGAAATTTATAGCTCTAAATAATTGCACTAAAAAAAGAAGAAAGTTCTCAAATCAGAGAGAGAGCTAAACTCACAACAGGTGGATCTATAAAAAGAAGAGCAAACTAAACACAAGTGAGCAGACAGAAGGAAATAATGAAGATTAGAGCAGAGATAAGTGAAATAAAGAATACAAAAATAGAATCAATAAAATTGGAAGTTGGTTCTTAGAAAAAAAATCACTGAAATTAACACATTTTAAAATTTTTTTGAAATTAACACATTTTAATAACACTAACAAAGAAAAAAGAAAGGATGCAAATAATTAAAAATTTCAGAAATGAAAGGGAAGACATTATTATCAACCCTATAAAAATTAAAAAGATTATAAGAGGATACTATAAGTAACTGCATGACAAAAAATTAGGTAACCTAAACGAAAAGGACAAATTCCTAGAAATGAACAAGCTGCCTACAGCTACTCAAGAAGAAATAGAAGGCTTGGGGATCCAAGATGGCGTCTTAGTAAGGTACATGCGTCTTAGTTCCTCCGACTCCAAATCAACTAATAGGTGAACAGAAACAGTACAGAACAGCTCCCGGGGCTACAGCAGGGAATGGACACACAGCGTAACCCAGTCTGGGCTGGTTAGTCTGACTGCGAAACTCGGCTGCGGTGAGTGAGATCCCTGAGCGGCGGGCGATTTTCCGAGCAACCGCAGCTGCGGCGGTCCGAGCTAATCCCTCCCTCCTTCCCGGGCTGGCTGAGAGACGCGGAGAGACAAGCTTCCCAGCCAAGGCAGCCGGCGCCACACTTTTGCGGGTGGCTTCGAGTCTCGGCTTCGAGTCCGCGACTACGAGTCTCGGATCAGAGGGCTATCCAAAGTCTGGGCTGGCAAGTCTGACTGCGAGACTTGGCTGCGGCGAGACCCCCGAGCGGCCGCAGCTGCGGCGGTCCGAGCTAATCCCTCCCTCCTTCCCGGGCTGGCTGAGAGACTCAGAGAGACAAGCTTCCGAGCCAAGGCGGCCAGCGCCACACTTTTGCGGGCGGCTTCGAGTCTCGGCTTCGAGTCCGCAGCTACGAGTCTCGGATCAGAGGACTATCCAAAGTCTGGGCTGGCAAGTCTGACTGCGACTCTTGGCTGTGGCGAGACCCCCGAGCAGCATGCGATTTGCCAAGCAGCCGCAGCTGCGGTGGTCCGAGCTAATCCCTCCCTCCTTCCCGGGCCGGCTGAGAGTATCAGAGAAGCAAGTTTCCGAAGCTGAGGCAGGCGGCACCCTTCTTTTGCAGGCGGCTTCGAGTCTCGGCTTTGAGTCCACAGCTACGAATCTCAGATCAGAGGGCTATCCAAAGTCTGGGCTGGCTAGACTGACTGCGAGACTCGGCTGCGGTGAGACCCCCGAGCGGCGCATGATTTCCCGATCAGCGGCAGCTGCGGTGGTCCGAGCTACTCTCTCCCTCCTTTCCGGGCCAGCTGAGAGTATTGGAGAAGCAAGTTTCCCAAGCCGAGGCAGGCGGCACCCCTCTTTTGCGGGCAGCTTCGAGTCTCTGCTTCGAGTCCGCGGATACGAGTCTCGGATAGGAGGGCTATCTAAGCCACGGTAGCCCCCCCCACGGGAGGCTTCCTGGTCCGGTGGGGAATCCCCCAGGCCCGCTGTGGCCCGCAACCAGCCACAGGGTCCCCTCAAGCCGCAGTAGCTGATGCCCCCACCACGCGCGGCCCCTGAACCAACAGAGAGAATTGGATCCGAAATCTCCAGGCCACGGAGATCGGTGACTGGGGGAGACCCATTCCAAACACTTGAGACAAACGTGTGCCACGTGCGCCACATACTGGGCAAGATAAGAAAAACAGATCCCAGAGATTTCACAGAAAAATCTTACAACCTTGCTGGGTCCAACACCCAGAGATATCTGAATAAATGCCCAGATGCCAGCAGCAGAAGATAACTGTCCACGCTCAAAAGATTGAGAATATGGCTCAGTCAAAGGAACAAACCAATAGCTCAAATGAGACACAAGAGCTGAGACAACTAATGCTGAATATACGAACAGAAATGGAAAACCTCTTCAAAAATGAAATCGATAAATTGAGGGAGGACATGAAGAGGACATGGGCTGAACATAAAGAAGAAATAGAAAAACTGAAAAAACAAATCGCAGAACTTATGGAAGTGAAGGATAAAGTAGCAAACATAGAAAAAATAATGGATAGCTACAATGATAGATTTAAAGAGACAGAAGATAGAATTAGTGAATTGGAGGATGGAACATCTGAATTCCAAAAAGAAACAGAAACTATAGGGAAAAGAATGGAAAAATTTGAACAGGGTATCAGGGAACTCAAGGACAATATGAACCGCACAATATACGTGTTGTGGGTGTCCCAGAAGGAGAAGAGAAGGGAAAAGGAGGAGAAAAACTAATGGAAGAAATTATCACTGAAAATTTCCCAACTCTTACAAAAGACCTAAAATTACAGATCCAAGAAGTGCAGTGCACCCCAAAGAGATTAGACCCAAATAGGCGTTCTCCAAGACACTTACTAGTTAGAATGTCAGAGGTCAAAGGGAAAGAGAGGATCTTGAAAGCAGCAAGAGAAAAACAATCCATTACATACAAGGGAAACCCAATAAGATTTTGTGTAGATTTCTCAGCAGAAACCATGGAAGCTAGAAGACAGTGGGATGATATATTTAAAATACTAAAAGAGAAAAACTGCCAACCAAGACTCCTATATCCAGCAAAATTATCCTTCAAAAATGAGGGAGAAATTAAAACATTCTCAGACAAAAAGTCACTGAAAGAATTTGTGACCAAGAGACCAGCTCTGCAAGAAATACTAAAGGGAGCACTAGAGTCAGATACAAAAAGACAGAAGAGAGAGATATGGAAAAGAGTGTAGAAAGAAGGAAAATCAGATATGATATATATAATACAAAAGGCAAAATGGTAGAGGAAAATATTATCCAAACAGTAATAACACTAAATGTCAATGGACTGAATTCCCCAATCAAAAGACATAGATTGGCAGAATGGATTAAAAAACAGGATCCTTCTATATGCTGTCTACAGGAAACACATCTTAGACCCAAAGATAAACATAGGTTGAAAGTGAAAGGTTGGGAAAAGATATTTCATGCAAATAACAACCAGAAAACAGCAGGAGTGGCTATACTAATATCCAACAAATTAGACTTCAAATGTAAAACAGTTAAAAGAGACAAAGAAGGACACTATATACTATTAAAAGGAACAATTAAACAAGAAGACATAACAATCATAAATATTTACGCACCGAACCAGAATGCCCCAAAATACGTGAGGAATACACTGCAAACACTGAAAAGGGAAATAGACTCATATACCATAATAGTTGGAGACTTCAACTCACCACTCTCATCAATGGACAGAACATCTAGACAGAGGATCAACAAAGAAATAGAGAATCTGAATATTACTATAAATGAACTAGACTTAATAGACATTTATAGGACATTACATCCCACAACAGCAGGATACACCTTTTTCTCAAGTGCTCATGGATCATTCTCAAAGATAGACCATATGCTGGGTCACAAAGCAAGTCTTAACAAATTTAAAAAGATTGAAATCTTTTTAAAGGACCATAAAGGAATGATGTTGGAAATCAATAATAGGCAGAGTGCCAGAAAATTCACAAATACGTGGAGGCTCAACAACACACTCCTAAACAACGAATGGGTCAAAGAAGAAATTGCTAGAGAAATTAGCAAATACCTCGAGGTGAATGAAAATGAAAACACAACATATCAAAACTTATGGGACGCAGCAAAGGCAGTGCTAAGAGGGAAATTTATTGCTCTAAATGCCTACATCAGAAAAGAAGAAAAGGCAAAAATTCAGGAATTAACTATCCATTTGGAAGAACTGGAGAAAGAACAGCAAGCTAACCCCAAAGCAAGCAAAAGGAAAGAAATAACAAAGATTAGAGCACAAATAAATGAAATTGAAAACATGAAAACAATAGAGAAAATCAATAAGGCCAGAAGTTGGTTCTATGAGAAAATCAATAAGATTGATGGGCCCTTAGCAAGATGGACAAAAAGAAGAAGAGAGAGGATGCAAATAAATAAGATCAGAAATGGAAGAGGAGACATAACTACTGACCTCACAGAAATAAAGGAAGTAATGACAGGATACTATGAACAACTTTACGCTAATAAATACAACAATTTAGATGAAATGGACGGGTTCCTGGAAAGACATGAACAACCAACTTTGACTCAAGAAGAGATAGATGACCTCAACAAACCAATCACAAGTAAAGAAATTGAAGCAGTCATTCAAAAGCTTCCTAAAAAGAAAAGTCCAGGACCAGACGGCTTCACATGTGAATTCTATCAAACATTCCAGAAAGAATTAGTACCACCTCTCCTCAAACTCTTCAAAACAATCGAAGTGGAGGGAAAACTACCTAATTCATTCTATGACGCCAACATTACCCTCATACCAAAACCAGGCAAAGATATTACAAGAAAAGAAAACTACAGGCCGATCTCTCTAATGAATATAGATGCAAAAATCCTCAATAAAATTCTAGCAAATCGTATCCAACAACACATTAAAAGAATTATTCATCATGACCAAGTAGGATTCATCCCAGGTATGCAAGGATGGTTCAACATAAGAAAATCAATTAATGTAATACATCGTATCAACAAATCAAAGCAGAAAAATCACATGATCATCTCAATTGATGCAGAGAAGGCATTTGACAAGATTCAACATCCTTTCCTGTTGAAAACACTTCAAAGGATAGGAATACAAGGGAACTTCCTTAAAATGATAGAGGGAATATATGAAAAACCCACAGCTAATATCATCCTTAATGGGGAAAAATTGAAAACGTTCCCCCTAAGATCAGGAACAAGACAAGGATGTCCACTATCACCACTATTATTCAACATTGTGTTGGAGGTTCTAGCCAGAGCAATTAGACAAGAAAAAGAAATACAAGGCATCAAAATTGGAAAGGAAGAAGTAAAACTATCACTGTTTGCAGACGATATGATAATATATGTCGAAAACCCGGAAAAATCCACAACAAAACTACTAGAGCTAATAAATGAGTACAGCAAAGTAGCAGGTTACAAGATCAACATTCAAAAATCTGTAGCATTTCTATACACTAGCAATGAACAAGCGGAGGGGGAAATCAAGAAACGAATCCCATTTACAATTGCAACTAAAAGAATAAAATACCTAGGAATAAATTTAACTAAAGAGACAAAAAACCTATATAAAGAAAACTACAAAAAACTGCTAAAAGAAATCACAGAAGACCTAAACAGATGGAAGGGCATACCGTGTTCATGGATTGGAAGACTAAATATAGTTAAGATGTCAATCCTACCTAAATTGATTTACAGATTCAATGCAATACCAATCAAAATCCCAACAACGTATTTTTCAGAAATAGAAAAACCAATAAGCAAATTTATCTGGAAGGGCAGGGTGCCCCGAATTGCTAAAAACATCTTGAGGAAAAAAAACGAAGCTGGAGGTCTTGCACTGCCTGACTTTAAGGCATATTATGAAGCCACAGTGGTCAAAACAGCATGGTATTGGCATAAAGATAGATATATCGACCAATGGAATCGAATAGAGTGCTCAGGTATAGACCCTCTCATCTATGGACATTTGATCTTTGATAAGGCAGTCAAGCCAACTCACCTGGGACAGAACAGTCTCTTCAATAAATGGTGCCTAGAGAACTGGATATCCATATGCAAAAGAATGAAAGAAGACCCATATCTCACACCCTACACAAAAGTTAACTCAAAATGGATCAAAGATCTAAACATTAGGTCTAAGACCATAGAACAGTTAGAGGAAAATGTTGGGAGATATCTTATGAATCTTACAATTGGAGGCGGTTTTATGGACCTTACACCTAAAGCAAGAGCACTGAAGAAGGAAATTAATAAATGGGAACTCCTCAAAATTAAACACTTTTGTGCATCAAAGAACTTCATCAAGAAAGTAGAAAGACAGCCTACACAATGGGAATCAATATTTGGAAACGACATATCAGATAAAGGTCTAGTATCCAGAATTTATAATGAGATTGTTCAACTCAACAACAAAAAGATAGCCAACCCAATTACAAAATGGGAAAAAGACTTGAATAGACACCTCTCAGAGGAGGAAATACAAATGGCCAAAAGACACATGAAGAGATGCTCAATGTCCCTGGCCATTAGAGAAATGCAAATCAAAACCACAATGAGATATCATCTCACACCCACCAGAATGGCCATTATCAACAAAACAGAAAATGACAAGTGCTGGAGAGGATGCGGAGAAAGAGGCACACTTATCCACTGTTGGTGGGAATGTCAAAGGGTGCAACCACTGTGGAAGGCAGTTTGGCGGTTCCTCAAAAAGCTGAATATAGAATTGCCATACGACCCAGCAATACCATTGCTGGGAATCTACTCAAAGGAATTAAGGGCAAAAACTCAAACAGACATTTGCACACCAATGTTTATAGCAGCGTTATTTACAATTGCAAAGAGATGGAAACAGCCAAAATGTCCATCAACAGACGAGTGGCTAAACAAACTGTGGTATATACATACGATGGAATATTATGCAGCTTTAAGGCAGGATAAACTTATGAAGCATGTAATAACATGGATGGACCTAGAGAACATTATGCTGAGTGAGTCTAGCCAAAAACTAAAAGACAAATACTGTATGGTCCCAATGATGTGAATCGACACTCGAGAATAAACTTGGAATATGTCATTGGTAACAGAGTTCAGCAGGAGTTAGAAACAGGGTAAGATAATGGGTAATTGGAGCTGATGGAATACAGACTGTGCAATAGGACTAGATAC
This sequence comes from Tamandua tetradactyla, assembly GCF_023851605.1. NCBI lineage: Eukaryota > Metazoa > Chordata > Mammalia > Pilosa > Myrmecophagidae > Tamandua > Tamandua tetradactyla. The sequence continues at coordinate 9,026,120 of NC_135348.1, forward strand.
AAAAACTCAAAAATGGACAGCACAATAATACCTAATTGTAAAGTAATCATGTTAAAATACTGAACGAAGCTGCATCCGAGCTATAGGTTCTTGTTTTGTTTTGTTTTGTTTGTTTTGTTCTTATTATTATTACGTTTATTTTTTCTCTCTATATTAACATTCTATATTTTTTTCTGTTATACTGCTAGTTCTTCTAAACCGATGCAAATGTACTAAGAAACAATGATCATGCATCTATGTGATGATGTTAAGAATTACTGATTGCATATGTAGAATGGTATGATGTCTAAAAAAAAATGGTCAGCACAGTACTGCCTAATGGTAATGTAATTATGTTGGAACGCTGAATGAAGCTGCATCTGATCTATAGTTTTTTTTTGTTTTTTTTTCTTTCTCTTATATATTTTTGTACTTTTTATTTTTATTTGTGTTTTCTCTGTGTTATCACTTTATTTCTTTTTCTGTTGTCGTGCTATTTCTTTCTCTAAATCGATGCATATGTACTGAGAAATGATGACCATACACCTATGTGATGATATTAAGAATTACTGATTGCATATGTAGAATGGATTGATTTCTAATGTTGTGTTAGTTAATTTTTTTTAATTAATAAAAAAAAAAAAGAAGTAATAGAAGAGTGATGACATCAACTTGGTATTGTAAGATATTCTCTGGTGTATTAGCCAGAATTCTCTAGAGAAATAGAATCAACAAGATATCTGTAAATATGAGTGTCTCACACCAATGTGGGCATGCATGAGTCCAAATCTCATAGGGCACACCACAAGCTGACAGCTCCAATGAAGGTCTGCAATGAATCCCCCAGGAAAGGATGGCTGGCTGAAGTGGAGAAACAGATTCTCTGTTCTGATTCCTCCTTTAAATTCTTCAACTGATTAGATGAATTGTGGAAGACACTCCCCTTGCTCTAGTGCATATGTAATCAGCCATGTAGACAATCAACATGCTGATGATTTAATAAACCAGGTATTTGGTTTATTAACCACCATGAAATGTCTTTGCAATAATGGTTAGGCCAGTGCTTGCTTGGTCAGACAACTGAGCACCATCACCTTGCTAATTTGACACAAGAAACTAACCACCACACATGGGGAAGTCTCCCCTCAGAATCAAAGGTAAAAGGGCAATTCTCACATCCTTGGATTTCTGGAGTGTGATGGAGAATGTAGAGGGACTTCACAGAAACTGAGTTAATGTAAAAGAGAAATAAACACCAAAATCAGTTGGGGAACTTGTGTCCCAGAGCTATACCAATCCAGATCCTTCTCTATTGCTTGGTCCTGAACAAATTGGGAATTGTATAGAGGCAGCACAGCCTCAGTCCCCCCTGCTAAGGAGGTAGACCATAGATCCACTTAGTGCAGCAAGTTAGATCACCATACACACCCAGGCACAAGGACACACATTCACACAGACCCAGGACAGAACACAAGCATTTTGAGGAATGTCACATATGAAAGTATCCACAAGAAAAAAAGAGATTGTGGCAGAACTGTTAGCAAGAGGTGTACACACTCAGTCTAGTATCTGTTTTCTTGGGCACTTAAACATAAAATAGGCCTTTCTGGACTGACCCCATCTGGCACCCTGGGGTAGATACACTAATAGAAAAAAAATGCTGTGGGGAAGGGGAAAGAAGATAGGTCCCAGAACTGAAAAGTGTGATAAAAATGGGACCCTGAGTGAAGGAGAAAATTTGAATTCATGGAAATGAAGGAAAATATGAATAGAAATAAACAATTGTGGTTATAGAGCTAAACGATATTAAGACAATCTGTGTGCATAAAGAAGAATTCAGTGTTTAAAAAGAACTATAACAGAAGAATATGGAGGTGAAGGACACATCAGTGGGATGAAAAAACAATAGAGGAATATAACAGCAGATTTGAACAAGCATAAGAAAAATAAGTGAACTAGAAGAAAGGACAATCAGTTGGAAGAACAGAGAGAAAAGAATAGAAAAAAATGAGCAATTTTTCAGGGGCTTGAGTAACATAATGAAACATACAAACATATGAGTCATGGGCAGCCTAGTAGGAGAAGAAAAGAGAAAAAGGTCAGAAGGAATGTTTGAAGAAATAATTGCCAAGAACTTACCAACTCTTGTAAAAGACAAATTTTCATGTACAAGAAATGCAACATACTCCCAAAAGAATATCGCTGATAGACCTTTGCCAAGACACATCTTAATCAGGATGCCAAATGCCAAAGATAAAAGGAGAGTTCTGAGAACATCAAGAGAAAAGAGATTCATCACATATGACAGCTTCTCAATAAGACTAAGTGCTAGTGGTTTCTTGGCAGAAACCGTGGAGGCAAGAAAACTGTGGTATTATATACTTAAGACACTGAAAGGGAAAAATTGCCAGCCAAAAATTCTTTATCCAGCAAAACTGTTCTTAAAAAATGAAGGATAGTTTAAAATATTCACAGATAAGCAGAAACTGACATAATTCATCTACAAAAGACCTGCCCTACAAGAATTTCTAAATGGGGTTCTGGAGGTTGAAAGGAAAAGACAAGAGAGGTAATGTGGGACAAAAACAATATAAAGATGGAGAAATAGAGGAATATGGAAGCAGAGAACATGTACGCTATTGTAGCTAGGGTGGTATCTTTCAAATTAGTAGGTTACTGATGTAAGTTTTGTAATACAAACCCCAGGGTAACCACAAAGAAAATATTTAGATATATATTATGAAAGAAAAACTAAAATGAGAAAGGGGTCAGACAGATACAACACAAAAAAATCAACCACACAGGAAAAGAGGCTGCAACAAAGGAAAAGAGAGACAAAAAGATACGACATATAAAAACCAAAGGACAAAAAATTGAAGTAAGTAATGACTTTACAATAATAACATTGAATGTAAATGGATTAAATTCCCAAGCCATAAGATTTTTTGGATAAAAAGCATAAACCAACTATTAATTGTTTACAAGAGACTTACCTTGTGATCCAAAGACACAAATAGGTTTAAAGTGAAAGGATGGAAATTCCACAGAAATGGTAACCAAAAGGAGCTGGGGTAGCTATACTAATATCAGTAAAGACAGGCTTTCAATAAAAGCTGCTACAAGAGACAAAGAAGGACACTATATATCAATAAAAGGAGCAGTCCACCAATAAATAGCAATCATAAATCTTTGTGCATCTAACCACAGTCCTCAAAAATGCAGAAGGCAGACACTGGTAAAATTGAAAGGAGAAATACACTACTGTACAATAATTATTGGAGACTTTAATACACCACTCTTAGCTATAATAGAATACCTAGACAACAGATCAGTAAAGAAACAGAAAACTTGAATAATATGTGGAATGAACTAGACCTAAAGAGTGGTACAGAACATTATACCTCAAAATAGAAGGGCACACAGTCTTTCAAGTGCACATGGGTCATTCTCCAGGACAGGCCACATGTCGAGTTACAAAATAAGTCTGAAAATATTTAAAAGACTGAAATTATGCAAAGCATCTTCTCTGACCATGATAGAATGAAGTTGTAAAATAATACTAGGTGGAAAATTCACAAATACCTGGAAGCTAGAAAATACATTCTTAAGCAATCATTAGGTTAAAGAACTAATTATAATGAGCAAACTCATGGAGTTAAAATCTAGAATATATGTTAACAGGATATGGAGGGTAGAGAATTGGGAACAAATGTTAAATTTGTGCATAATCATTAGAAAGGGTGATTGCAAATGTTTGGAAACGGATAGAGACAATGAGAGCACATTACTGTGAGCGTAATTCAGCAGTTCTGAATTTTATTATGGTTTAATGGGGATGTTGAGTGTCATGTATGTCACTGAAAGGAAAGCTAGAGGATAAAACATGGGACTGTATAACATAGAGCTCCCTGCTGTGGATGATGACTGTGGTTAATAATAAAAATATGACTGTTCTTCCATGAATTAGAACAAATATATGTTACTATTACAATATGTTAATAATAGAGCGGCAGGATGGGAAAAAATACAACAAATGAAACCTATGGACTATAGTTAACCGTAACATTGTGATATTCTTTCATCAATTATAATGAAGGTACTATTCCAATGTTGTGCAAATAGCAGCAGGGCATAAGGAGGTTGAGATTTTTCTTCTCAGAACAACGAAAATTGTTCTGTTGTGTATCCCAGAAAAGCCAAGTTCTTAAATCCTCATTGCTGGGTGGGAGATCTTTTATTGTTCCCATGGAGATGTGCCCTGCCCAATTGTGGGTGGTAACTTTGATTAGACGGTTTCTATGGAGATGTGTCTCCACTCATTCAAGGTGGAGTTGCTTACTGGAGCCCTTTAAGAGGGAACCATTTTGGAAAATCTTTAGTGTCACAAGAGCCACCAGAACTGATGGAGCAAAGGGAGAAGACTTACGCTCACTGACTTAGACATTATTATCAAGGCACATCTGTCTAAAATAGCATGGTGTTGGCACAAAGATAAACATATTGATCAATGGAATCAAATTTGAGAGTCCAGAAAAAAGTGCTCACATCTATGGTCAATTTACTTTGAATAGGGCCCCCAAATTCACTGATCTGGGACAGAATATTCTCTTCAATAAACGAGATGGGGAGAACTGGAAATCCATATCCAAAGGAATGAAAGAGGACCCCTACTTCACTCACTATACTGATTCAAAATGGATAAAATACCTAAATATAAGAACCAGTACTATAAAATTCCTAGAGGAAAATATAGGGAAATATCTTCAAGATCTAGTAATAGAAGGTAGCTTCTTAGACCTTATATCCAAAGGACAAATAATGAAAGAAAAAGTAGATAATGGAAAATCTCAAGATAGAACATCTGTACTTCAAAGGATTTTGTCACAAAGATGAAGAGGCAGCCATCTCAATGGGAAAGAATATTTGGTAACCATATATCTGATAAAAGTTTGATATCCAGTAGACACGAGGAATTCCTACCACTCAACAAGAAAAGGATAACAAATCCAATTAAAATATGGACAAAAGACATGGTCAGACATGTTCCAAAGAGAAAATACAAATGGCTAAAAACATGAAAAGATATTCATCTTCATTAGCTATTAACCATTAGGGAAGCGAAATCAAAAGCACAATGAGATATCATCTCACACCTTTAAAAATGATCACTATTAAACAGGAAACTGCAAATGTTGGAGAAAATGTGGAGAAATAAGAACACTTCTTCACTGCTGATAGAAATGTAAAATGTTACAGCCACTGTGTAAGACAGTTTGGTAGTTCCTTAGAAAATCAAAGACCGAGTTGCCCTATGACCCAGCAATTCCAAGACTCGATGTATCCCCAGGAGATCTGAAAGAAGGGACATGAACAGACATTTGTAAACTGATGCTCACAGCAGCATTATTCACAATTGGCAAAAGATGTAAACAAACCAAGAGTGCATCAACAGACATATGGATAAACAAAACATGTTTATGCTACAGTAAGGAGTGAGGTTCTGAAGTATGTGATAGCATCAATAAATCTTGAGGGCACAATGTTGGATGAAATAAGCCAGATATAAAAAGACAGATATTGTCTGAATTCATTAATATGAACTAATTAGAGCATGCAAACTCAAAAGTCTTATAATATAGAATATAAGACACCTAGAGATAAATAGAAACTAGAGAAAGGGGAGTGGTTATCTAATATGTACAGAATGTTAATAACGTTTAACTTAAATGTTCGGAAATGGATAGAGGGGATGTTAGCTCATTATTGGGATTATAATTAATAGTGATATTTTGTAGGTGAATTTGAAAGTGGTTGCTTAAAGTCATGTACATAAATATGTTCTTCATGAATTATGATAAACATAAAAATAGAGGAATATAGAGGAAAAACAGAGCTATTGCAATGTATGGGCTATAGCCAACAGTAATATCTTAATATTCATTCATCAACACTAACAAATGTACTACAGCAATACTATGGGTCAACAATTGTGGGGATAAGGGTCATGGAAAGTGTGCCAGTTTGGAAGTATCATGTACCCCAGAAAAGCCATTTTTTAAATCCTGATTCAATTTTGTTGAGGAGCTGTTTTCTTTTCATTCTGATTCAATAATGTAGGTGGAAACTTTTGATAAGGTTATCTCCATGGAGATGTGAAATGCCCAATTGTGAGGGTGACCTTTTGATTAGATGGAGATGTGACTCTACCCATTCCAGGTGGGTCTTGATTAGTTTACTGGAGTCCTTTAAAAGAGGAAACATTCTCGAGAGAGCCAGGAATGACAGGCCTTAAAGCCAAAAGAAAGCGCAGATGTAAAGGCTTGGAGAACAGTTGCTTCAGAGAACAGAGACATGGACATTTGGAAATACTTGGAGTCCAGTAGACATTGCTGTGTGCCTTCTCATGAGATGTTAAGTGAGTTGGAACCTGGAGAGAGCCATGGAGAGCCAAGAGATCAAAGTTAACCCCAGGAAAGAAAAGTGAGGAACCCCCACAGGAATAGAGGCTGAAAACAGTGGAACCCAGGAGGAAGGGACCAGCAGATGCCAGCCATGTGACTTCCCAGCTGACATAGGTGTTCCAGATCCATCAGCCTCTCTTGAGTGAATTTGACCTTTTATTGGTGCCATAATTTGGACACTTTCACTTCCTTAAAATCGTTAACTTGTAACTTATTAAATTCTACTTTTAAAGGCCATTCCATTTCTGACATATTGCCTTCTGGCAGTTTACAAACTGCCAGATAAAGATTTGGGCTTTATTTTTATTCTTATTTCTTCTGAAGTAATGAAAATATTCTAAAATTGATCATGGGAATATATGCATAAATATTTGATGATACTGTTAGCTAGTGCTTGTATACAGTGATTGGATGTTTTGTGTGGTGTGTGACTATATCTCAAAAAAATTGAAAAAATAGCAGCTCATTTCAAAGTCCCAGTAATAAAAATAAGATGGCACTAGAAGAAGAACAGACATAGAGAATTCAAAAATAACCCCTCCCATCTATGGCCAATTGATTTTTGTCAAGCCAGCCAATTCCACTCAATAGGGAAAGAATAGTCTCTTCAATAAATAGAGGAAACCAGGATGTCTATTTGCAAAATAATTAAGGTGATCCTCTCCCTCACACAAAAGACATCAAAAAAACTCAAAATGGAACAAAGACCTAAATATAAGAATGAGACTGTAAAACACCAAAAAAACAAAAAAAAACAGGGAAGCATCTCCAGGGCTTTGTGTTAAGCGACAGTTTCTTAGAATTTACTCCAAAAACATGAGCTAAAAAAAATAAATGGGGCTTCATCCAAACCAAAACCTTTAATGTAAAAAAGGACTTCACCATGAAAGTAAAAGGACGACCTATAGAATTTGAGAAAATATTTAGAAACCACATATCTGATAAGGGTTTAGTATCCAGAATATACTACAAGAACGCCTACAACTCAACAGCAACAACAACAACAAAAAGACAAAGAACCCAATTAAAAAATCGATAAAAGCTTTAATAGACATTTCTTCAAACAAGACACCAAACAACCAGAAAGCAAATGATATGATACTCCACACAATTAGCCATTAGGGAAAAGCAAGTGTAAACTACAATGAGATACCACTTCACACACACAGAATGGCTACTATCAAAATATAATAGTAATAAATATTGGAGAAGAAGAGTAGAAGTAGGAACACTCTTTCATTGATGGGAGGGACGTAAAATGGTGCAACCACTGTGGAAATCAGCTTGGTAGTTCCTCAGAAAGCAAAGCATAGAATTACTATGTGACCCATCAATCCCACTATTAGGTACAGATGAAAAAGAATTGAAAGCAGGGACAGGGAAAGATTTTTGCACACTGATTATCACAGTAGTATGATTCACAATTACCAAAGAACGGCTGCAACCCAAGTGTCTATCAACTGATGAATGGATAAACAAATTGTGGTATATACATACAATGGAATATTTTTCAGTAAAAATACATGAAGTTCTGGTACATGTGACAATATGGATGAGTCTTGAAGACATTATGTTAAGTGGAATAAAACAGCCACAAAAGGACAAATATTGTATGAGCTTACTTATATGAAATAATTAGAATAAGCAAATTCATAGTAATTAGAATACAGATTACCTGGGACTGGAGTGGTGTTAGAAAATGCATGTTAATGCTTAATTCATTTAGAATTTCTGTTTGGAGACATGGAAATGTTTTGGCAGTGGATGGTGGTGATGATAGCACAATATTGTGAATGCAATTAGCAGAACTGATTTATATAGTCGGATATGATTAAAAGGGGAAATTTTAAGTTGTATACATATAAGTTACTAGAAAAAAATTTTACAGAAATAGCATAAGACTTTAAACACAAACAATAAACCTTAAATGTAAACCACAGAGTATAGTTAATAATACAATTATAATATTTTTAATCAAATATAACAAAGTTATGACTAATGCAAAGTGTTAATAAGGGGGAAGGGGTTATATGAGAATTCTATAATTTTTTGCATGATTTTTCTGTAAACTTACACCTTTTCTAGTTAAAAAAAGCATAAATATAATAAAATATATGAAAACTAATTCATAAAATGAGGAAGAAAATCATTTCTTTCTACTGATTAACTCTGGTTAAGGGAAGAGCTTGGAGCCATACCTTTCAAATCCAGACTCAGGAACTTCAAAATCCTGAGTATTGCCCCACATAACAACACTAAGATTAACATTTTTATAATTATAATGCATAATATTTTTGAAATATTAAAGTCTGAAAGTCTTACTCTATGCTATATAAGAAATTATGTTTTAAAATCAGATCTTTGTGAGTCCTCTGGGAAGATGGCATAATAAGATAGGCTGAGTTCACCCCTGTCCAAGGAATAGCTAGAGTGGTGACAGAAAAAATGACCAGAACAGCAGTTCTAGGGTGTGAGTTACCTGAGAGGGTCTTCTACACTACAAAAGGAGGTCCTGGATGAAAAAGCTGAGGAATTGAGATGCAGAGAACAGATGAGTGGGCTCCATCAGGACTCCACTGGGGACAAGAGGCTGTACCCAGGAAAGTGCCTACTACTACAGCTATCTTACAATATCAGCACCTTCAGCTCTGCAGCCTGGAGCTCTCTTAGAGAACCCAGAAGCCAGTAAACTAGCTTTTCATCCTCATAGAGACCATCCAACTAATTCAGAGAGCTTACTGCTCCCCTTTCCAAACAGAGGCCCTGAGCCCTCAGGAGGCAGGCTTGAGGAAGCACACCCTGCTCCATGCCTTATGTACCATCCCCACGTCCTTTGCTCTGAGTCACACCACACTCTATACCTCATGTCCCTGCAAATTCAAATGCAAAACCTTAGATGACTGAGTGAAATCAACCTCCAAAGTAACTCTACTAAGATAATTAAATGCCTCAAAGTCAATCAAAAATCACAAAGCATATGAAGATGCAGTTAGAGAGAGCTCTGCCAAATGACCAAATTAAAATACCGGAGGGGACATAGACTTTGGAACAACTAATCAAATATGTTCATACTACTCCTAAATAAATTCTGTGGGTTGGCTAATGATATAAAAGACATCATGAAGGCATGAAAAGGGCATAAAAATAGATATAAAGGATATGTAGAAAAATAGATGTTATCTCAAAGATGAAGGATAATGTATACCAAATAAAAAATATACTAGAGAGACACAAGAGCGGATTTGAAGAGGCAGAAGAAAGAATAAATGAACTAGAGGACAGAACATTTGAATTCAAATGCACAAAAGAACAAATGGCAAAAAGACAGAAAAATTTGAATTGGGCTTTATGGAAATGATAGACAATATGAAGCATGCAAATATAAGAATCATTGGTGTCCCAGAAGGGAAGAGAAAAGTAAAGGGCTAGGAAGATTAGTTGAGGAGTTAATGGAGGAAAACTTCCCAACCCTTATAAAAGACATATATGTGCGAATCAAGGAAGCAGAAATAACCCTAAATAGAATAAATTCAAACAGACCTACTCCAAGACAGATAAAATATTTAGTCTGTCAAATGTTGAAGTGATGCAAAATATCCTGAAAGTGGCAAGAGAAAAGCAACTCATCACATACAGAGAAACCACATAAGTCTGAGTTCAGACTCCTCAATAGGTACCCATGGAGGTGAGAAAGCAGTGGTATGATATATTTAAGTGAATGAGAAAGACTTCTAGCCAAGAATTCTGTATCCAGCCAAATTGTCCTTCAAAAGTTAGGGAGAGATTAAAATTTTTAAAGACAGACAAATGCTGAGAGAATTTGTGAACAAGAGACCAGTCTTAACAAGAAATACTAAAGGGAGTTTTGTTGGCTGAAAAAAAATAAAAGACAGGAGAGGGAGGACTAAGGAAGGGCATGGAATTGAAGAGTACCAATAAGGGTAATTTAAAGGATAAAAAGAGAAAGAGGAAAAAGAATATATAGATTTGACAAATAAAAATCAAAGGATAGGATGGTACATTCAAGAAATGACTTCACAGTAATAATTTTGAATGTTAATGGATTAAACTCACCAATTAAAAGATATAGATGGGCAGAATGGATTAAGAAATATGATCCATTTATATGCTGCTTACAAAAGATTCATCTTAGACCCCCAGATAAAAATAAATTGAAAGTGAAAGAATGGAAAAAGATGTTCTATGCAAGTTGTGATCACAACAAAGCAGGAGTACCAATATCAATATCAGATAAAACAGACTTTAAATGTAAAGACATCATAAGAGACAAAGCAGGACACTATGTATTAATAAAAGGGACAATTCACCAAGAAGAAATAACAATCATAAATGTTTATGGTCCCAATCAAGGAAGTCCAAAATACTTAAAGCAAACATTGGCAAAACTGAAAGGAGCAATAGATGTTTCAACAATAATAGTGGGAGATGTCAATACACTACTCTTCTCTCTAGATAGAACAACAAGACAGAGGATCAGCAAGGAAATAGAGAACTTAAAACAATTTGATAAATGAAATTAGACCAAACAGACACACATAGATTGCTATACTCTAAAACAGCATGATATACATTCTTCTCTAAAGCTCATGGAACATTCTCGAGGACAGATCATATGCTGGGATACAAAACAATACAAATTTTAAAAGATTGAAATTATTCAAAGCACTTTCTCTGATCACAATGGAATGAAGTTGGAAATCAATAAGTACCAAAGAACTTAAGAACATTCACACATATATGGAGATTAAATAATGCATTCTTAAGCAACCAATGTGTCAAAGAAAAAATTTCTAGGCAAGCGAATAAATATCTGAGTGAAAATGAAAATACAGCATATCAGAACTTATGGGATGGGTCAAAGGCTGTGCTGAGAAGGAAATTTATTGGCTTGAATGTCTATATTAAAAAAGAAGAAAGAGCAAAAAATCAAGGACTTACTTGCTCACCAGAAGGAACTAGAGAAAGAACAGCAAACTAACCCCAAAGCAAACAGAAGAAGAGGAGTAACCATGATTAAAGCAGAGTTAAATGAAGGGGAGAAAAAAAGAACAATAGAAAGACGCAATAAAACCAAAAGTTGGTTCTTTGAGAAAATCAATAAAATTGATGGGCCACTAGCAAGGCTGAAAAGAAAAAAAAGAGAAAATATGTAAATAAGCAATCAGAAATTAGAGGGGGGGGGTCATCGTCACAGATCCTGAAGAAATAAAAATAAACCATTAAGGGATGCTATGAACAACTATATGCCAACACACTATACAATTTAGATGTAATGGGCAAATTCCCAGAAACACATGAAAAACTTACACTGACTCAAGAAGACACAGAAGATCTCAACAAACTAATCACAAGTAAAGAAATTCAATCAGTCATCAAAAATCTTCCTTCAATGAAAAGCCTAGGGCCAGACGGCTTCACAGAGGAATTTTATCAAACATTCCAAAAAGAACTAACACCAGTCTTCCCCTAAGTTTTTCAGAAAAAAATGATGAAAAAGAATACTACCTAACTCATTTTATGAAGCTAACATCACTTTAATACCCAATCTGGGTAAAGATGCTATTAGAAAGGAAAATAAAAGGCCAATTGCCCTAATGAAATAAAGATGCAAAAATCCTCAACAAAATACTAGCAAATCAAATTTAACAACATATTAAAAGAATTATACACCACAACCAAGTGGGGTTTATACCATCAATGCAAGGATGTTTCAACACAAGAAAATCAATTAATATAATACAGCACATTAACAAATCGAAAGGGAAAAAAATCATGTGATTATCTTGATTGGTACTGAGAAAGTATTTGACAAAATTCAAAATCCTTTCCTCATAAAAGCACCTCAAAAGGAGAGAATCAAAGGTAACTTCCTCAATATGATAAAGGGCATATAGGAAAAACCCATAGCCAGCATCGAACTCAATGGTGAGAGACTGAAAGCTTCCTGCCTAAGATCAGGAATGAGATAAGACTTGTCACCACAATTATTCAACATTGCACTAGAAGTTTTAGTTAGAGCAATCAGGCAGGAAAGAGAAATAAAAGACACCCCAATTATAAAGGAAAAAGTAAATCTTTTGCTATTGGCAGATGACATGATACTATACTTGGAAAATCCTGAGAAATCTACAACAAAATTCCTTGAGCTAATAAACAAATTCAGCAAGGTGGTGTGATTTAAATTAATGTGTAAAATTCAGTAATGTTTTTAAACACAAGCAATGTCCTAACTGAGTCAGTTAAGGAAAATAATCCATTCAAAATAGTTACTAAAAAGATTAAGTATCTAGGTACAAACTTCATCAAGGATGTAAAGGACCTGTATACACAGCACTATATAACATTACTAAAAGAAACCAAAGAAGATTTAAATAGGTGGAATACATTTCCTGCTCATGAATAGGAAGGTTAAAGGTAGTTAAGATGTTAATTCTACACAAATTGATCTACAAATTCAACACAATACTAATTAAAATTCCAGCAATCTACTTTGAAGACTAAGAAAAGTTAGTTATCAAATTCATTTTGAAGGGAGACCTTGAATAGCTAAAAATATCCTAACAAAGAAGAACAAAGCAGGAGGATTAACCCTTTCTGATTTTAAAGTTTGTTTTAAAGCCACAATGGTCAAAACAGCAGGGTATTGGCACAAAGTATTGCCCAATGGAATCAAATCAAGAGTATGGGAATAGATCACCAAATTTATGGTCAACTGATCTTCGACAAGGTCCCCAGATCTACTGAACTGGGACAGAATAGTCTTTTCAATAACTGGGCATGGGAGAACTGGATATCAATAACTAAAAGAATGAAACATTGGGCAGGCCACGGTGGCTCACTGGCAGAGTTCTAGCCTGCCATGCCAGAGACCTGGGTTCAATTCCCAGCACCTGCCCATGCAAAAAACAAAAAACAAAAAAAATGAAAGATGATCCTTATCTTACACCCTATATAAAAATTAACTCAAACTGGATCAAGCACCTAAATACAAGATCCATCACCATAAAATCCTAGAAGGAAATATAGGGTAACATCTTCAAGACCTAGTAATGAAGGTGAGTCCCTAAACTTTACACTCAAAGCACAAGCAATGAAAGTAAAAATAGATAAATGATACCTCTACAAAAATCAAATACTTCTGTGCCTCAAAAGACTATAGAAAAAGCAATGAGGCATTCAACTCAATGGGACAAAATATTTGGAAATCACATTAGATGAAAGTTTGATATTCTGTATACATAAAGTAAACAACTCAACAGCAAAAGAACAAATAACCCAATTATAAAATCAACTAAAGGTATGAATAGATATTTTTTCTGAAGAGCAAATACAAATAGCTGAAAAGCACAGGAAGAGATGTTCATTTTCACTAGCTATAAGGGAAATTCAGACCAACACCTCAAAGAGATATTACCTAACTTCTATCAGAATAACTGCTATTAAACAAACAGAAAATTACAAATGTGGAAGATGATGTGGAGAAATTGAAACACTTATTCACTACTGGTGGGAATATATAATGGTACAGCTGCAAAAGAAGACAGTTTGGTGGTTTCTTAGAAAACTAAATATCTAGTTGCCCTACAACCTCGTAATACCACTATTCGGTAGATACCTGGAAGAGCTGAAAGCAGTGACACAAATAGACATTTACTCACCAATGTTCATAGCAGCATTATTCACGACTGCCAAAATGTAGAAACAATCCAAGTGTCCATCAACAGATGACTGGATAAACAAAATGTGCTATATATACATATATGATGGAATATTATGGAGCAGTAAGGCAAAATAAGGTTCTGAGGTATATGACAACATGAATGAAATTTTAGGACATAAAGCTGAGTGAAATAAGGCAGATACAAAAGGTTAGATACTGTATGATTTTTCTTTTATGACCTTGGTAAAGGTAAACTCAGAGGCTTATAATATAGAATATAGGGGAACCAGAAACACATAGAAGCTATAGACGGGTAAATAGTTAGCTAATGAAGTTGAACTTAAAACTAAAGGAATGGATAGAAGTGAAAGCAGTTCACTAGTGGGTCTATAAGTAATGTTGGCATATTGAGGTGAACATGCTTGAAGAAGATTGTATAGAGCGAGATATCCCACTGATTAACCCAACAAATATAAATAAATTCTAGTATAACTACTTCAAAGGTATGGCTCTTATACAAAGAATAAATAAAATCTGAGTGTAAGGGGAAAACTACTATCGCATGCTGTGTGCTATGCTTAACAGGAAGACATCAAAAAGACTACAGCAGCCAAGGGGTAAACAATTGGGGGATGAGGACAAAAATTAATTTTCCATTTGATGATGTATTAGTTAGGGTTCTCTAGAGAAACAGAATCAACAGGGAACACTTGCAAATATAAAATTTATGAAAGTGTCTCACGTGACCGTAGGAACGCAGAATCCAAAATCCACACGGCAGGCTGCGAAGCCGATGACTCCAATGGATGGCCTGGATGAACTCCCCAGGAGAGGCTCACCAGCCAAAGCAGGAATGCAATCTGTCTCCTCTGAGTCCTCCTTAAAAGGCTTCCCATGATTGGATTTAGCATCACTAATTGCAGAAGACACTCCCCTTTGGCTGATTACAAATGGAATCAGCTGTGGATGTAGCTGAAGTGATCATGACCTAATCCTATGAAATGTCCTCATTGCAACAGACAGGCCAGCGCTTGCCCAATCAGATGAACAGGTACCACAACTTGGCCAAGTTGACACCTGTCCCTAACCATGACAGTCCACCCCTTGTCAACTCGGCACCTATATATATATATCACCTTAGACCATACTTAATTATCAAATGAAAACAAATAAGCACACATTTTTTCTTTTACCTGACAATACTCAACTGTCCTGCATATAACTGGAAACACATTAAATCTCTCCAGAATAGCATGCAAATCCTTGGGCAACATTCATTATTAAACTTGATATCTTACAACTTAAATAGTATAACACAAACAAAACAGCATTACAGTCCTCGTTTCTGTAACTGATCACGTGGTCGAAGTTCATGTTTATCAATACCTTCTTCCACTACCCATTCCATGTTCCCTTTCCCCTCAGCAAGCACTTCAGCTGGCCGTGGTTCTTTGCCTGGTGGGGTGACCCAAACCTTCATTCCTGAAGTCTCAGAGCCATTAGTGGTCCTGCCTGGATTGTGTTGTTGCAGTTTTCCATTGATTTTGATCACAGGGCATGGTAGTACTAATAGACGCCCCAGGGGATCTCCTATATTCCAAGAAAACTCTTCTTTACCTCCATTATGTAGTTGCAGTCCTACTTCCTTCTGATAGTCAGGGTCAATTACCCCAGACAATAATGTAATCCCCTTCTTGGTGTGTTGATCCAGAGGCATAAGTAGCCCAAAGTGGCCAGGTGGCAATCTTAACTTCCAGTTCAGTGGTATCACTGTTGTTTCTCCTGGAGAAAGCACACCCCGTTTTGGAACTAAAACCTGTAGACCAGCAGAACTCAGGGTAGCAGGGACAGGAAGCAAAAATTTTCCTAGTGGATCACTAGGAGTAATAGTGAGTGGCACTACACCCATTTCCACCCCTTGGTTCCTGGACCCATGGATCCTGGCTATGGGAGAAACAGCACCATACAGTGGACGCTGATTCAGAGCATACACAGCTTCCTGGAGAACATTACCCCAGCCTTTCAAGTTTTTGCCACCTAGTTGGCACCGTAATTGAGTTTTCAAAAGGCCATTCCACCGTTCTATCAATCCAGCAGCTTCTGGATGATGGGGAACATGGTAAGACCAGAGAATTCCATGAGCATGTGCCCATTCCCGCACTTCATTTGCTGTGAAGTGTGTTCCTTGATCCGAAGCAATGCTATGTGGAATACCATGATGATGGATAAGGCATTCTGTAAGCCCACGGATAGTAGTTTTGGCAGAAGCATTGCGTGCAGGGAAAGCAAACCCATATCCAGAGTATGTGTCTATTCCAGTTAGAACAAATCGCTGCCCCTTCCATGAAGGGAGTGGTCCAATGTAATCAACCTGCCACCATGTAGCTGGCTGGTCACCTCGGGGAATGGTGCCATATCGGGGGCTGAGTGTGGGTCTCTGCTGCTGGCAGATTGGGCACTTAGCAGTGGCTGTAGCCAGGTGGGCCTTGGTGAGTGGAAGTCCATGTTGCTGAGCCCATGCATGACCTCCATCCCTACCACCATGACCACTTTGTTCATGAGCCCATTGGGCAATAACAGGAGTTGCTGGGGAAAGAGACTGACTGGTATCCATAGAACGGTTTATCTTATCCACTTGATTATTAAAATCTTCCTCTGCTGAAGTCACCTTCTGGTGTGCATTCACATGGAACACAAATATCTTCATATTTTTAGCCCACTCAGAATGGTCTATCCACATACTTCTTCCCCAGACCTCTTTGTCACCAATTTTCCAATTATGGTCTTTCCAAGTCCTTGACCATCCAGCCAAACCATTAGCAACAGCCCATGAGTCAGTATACAAACGCACCTCTGGCCAGTTTTCCTTCCAAGCAAAATGAACAACCAGGTGCACTGCTCGAAGTTCTGCCCACTGGGAGGATTTCCCCTCACCACTGTCCTTCAAGGACACCCCAGAAAGGGGTTGTAATCCTGCAGCTGTCCACTTTCGGGTGGTACCTGCATATCATGCTGAACCATCTGTAAACCAGGCCCGAGTTTTCTCTTCCTCAGTCAATTCACTGTAAGGAACTACCCAAGAGGCCATAGCTCTGGTCTGGGAAAGAGAAGGTAATGTAGCAGCAGGAGCGGAAACCATGGGCATTTGTGCCACTTCTTCATGTAACTTACTTGTGCCTTCACGACCTGCTCTGGCTCTATCTCGTATATACCATTTCCACTTTACAATAGAGTGCTGCTGTGCACGCCCAACTTTATGGCTTGGTGGGTCAGACAACACCCAACTCATGATAGGCAACTCAGGTCTCATGGTAACTTGGTGGCCCATGGTTAAGTATTCAGTCTCTACTAAGGCCCAGTAGCAGGCCAAAAGCTGTTTCTCAAAAGGAGAGTAGTTATCTGCAGCAGATGGTAAGGCTTTGCTCCAAAATCCTAAGGGTCTGCATTGTGATTCTCCTATAGGGGCCTGCCAAAGGCTCCAGACAGCATCTCTATTTGCCACTGACACTTCCAGCACCATTGGATCTGCTGGATCATATGGCCCAAGTGGCAGAGCAGCTTGCACAGCAGCCTGGACCTGTCGCAGAGCCTCTTCTTGTTCAGGTCCCCACTCAAAATTAGCAGCTTTTCTGGTCACTCGATAAATGGGCCGGAGTAGCACACCCAAATGAGGAATATGTTGTCGCCAAAATCCAAAAAGACCCACTAGGCATTGTGCCCTTTTTTTGGTTGTGGGAGGGGCCAGATGCAGCAATTTATCCTTCATCTTAGAAGGGATATCTCGACATGCCCCACACCACTGGACACCTAGAAATTTTACTGAGGTGGAAGGCCCCTGTATTTTTGTTGGATTTATCTCCCATCCTCTGACACGCAAATGCCTTACCAGTAAATCTAGAGTAGTTGCTACTTCTTGCTCACTAGGTCCAATCAACATGATATCATCAATATAATGGACCAGTGTGATGTCTTGTGGGAGGGAGAAACGATCAAGGTCTCTGCGAACAAGATTATGACATAGGGCTGGAGAGTTGATATACCCCTGAGGTAGGACAGTGAAAGTATATTGCTGACCTTGCCAGCTGAAAGCAAACTGTTTCTGGTGGTCCTTACTAATAGCTATTGAGAAAAAAGCATTTGCCAGATCAATAGCTGCATACCAGGTACCAGGGGATGTATTGATTTGCTCAAGCAATGATACTACATCTGGAACAGCAGCTGCAATTGGAGTTACCACCTGGTTGAGTTTACGATAATCCACTGTCATTCTCCAAGACCCATCTGTTTTCTGCACAGGCCAAATAGGAGAGTTGAATGGGGATGTGGTGGGAATCACCACCCCTGCATCTTTCAAGTCCTTAAGAGTGGCAGTAATCTCTGCAATCCCTTCAGGAATACGGTATTGCTTTTGATTTACTATTTTGCTTGGTAGGGGCAGTTCTAGTGGCTTCCACTTGACCTTTCCCACCATAATAACCCTCACTGCACGAGTTAGAGAACCAACGTGGGGATTCTGCCAGTTGCTCAGTATGTCTATGCCAATTATACATTCCGGAACTGGGGAAATAACTACAGGATGGGTCCGGGGGCCCACTGGACCCACTGTGAGACGGACCTGAGCTAAAACTCCATTGATCACCTGGCCTCCATATGCCCCCACCCTGACTGGTGGTCCAGAGTGACATTTTGGGTCCCCTGGAATTAATGTCACTTCTGAACCAGTGTCTAATAATCCCCGAAATATCTGATCATTTCCTTTTCCCCAATGCACAGTTACCCTGGTAAAAGGCCGTCGGTCTCCTTGGGGAAGACTTAGAGGAAGGTTAACAGTATAAATTTGTGGCAGTGTAACAGGTTTCTTCCCCATAGGGACCTGGCCTCCCCTTCATTCAAGGGGCTCAGGGTCTGTAAACTGTTTCAAGTCTGGAAATTGGTTAAGGGGCCGTGACTCTGTGTTTTTGTAATTCAGGTTAGACTTCTGTTCCCTTGACCTAGAACTCTTTTGTTTATACAGCTCCAACACGAATTTAGTAGGCTGCCCTTCTATTGTATTTCTAGGCACCCCATGATCTACTAGCCAATGCCACAAATCTCTGCGTGTCATATAATTTTGATGCCTCCTTTGAGTTTGTTGTCTATTATAATACCCACGTCTACCCTGTCTTTGGTGATTAAGTGCTGCCACCTGGCTTCTGCCAACTCGGGATCCTGTCATCCCCATTGTGTTTAAGGATTCCAGCTCAGTGACAGCAGTTCCTACAGTAATATCTGACCTACAGAGAAGTGCAACCACAGAGCTCTTGATGGATGATGGTGCTAGTCTCACAAATTTATTTCTCACTGTTCTGGTAAAAGGTGCATCCTCTGGACATTCCTGGGGTGTAAGAGCAGGCTTTGCATGATAAATCCACTCTAACATCCCAATCTCTCTAAGCCTCTGGATCCCCTCATCTACATTATACCAGGGCAGTTCTGGCATTTCAACCTCAGGTAATGTTGGCCACCTTTTGATCCATGTTTCAACCAACCACCTAAACAAGCTGTTAACACCTTTTCTAACTGCTCTAGCTATAACATTGAATGCAGAATCTCTGCTTAGTGGGCCCATATCAATAAATTCAGCCTAATCCAGCCTTATATTCCTCCCACCATTATCCCACACTCTTAAAATCCATTGCCACACATATTCCCCTGATTTCTGTCTATATAAATTGGAAAACTCACACAGTTCTTTTGGAGTATAACGTACCTCCTCATGTGTGATACTTTGTACCTCACCTTTAGGGGCCTGTTGGGACTTTAGTCTAGTTATAGGTCTAGAAGAAATGAGGGGTGGTGGGGGTGGGTCATGAAAAGAATTAGAAATATCTTCCAAGCCATTTGCTTCAGGGCTTTCATTTGCAGTTTCATCTGGTGAAACAGGATTAATAACTCTAGGGCTAATCCCTTCAGGAGGAGGTTGGGTGGCCAATTCCTCAAGGCAGGCTGGAGGTGGGGCGGCTATGTCCTCAGGGCAGACTATTACAGGGTTATCTAAAGAAGGCTCAGCATGGTCTAGGGTTTCAACCTCACCCCCAACATCATTATCAATCCATATGTCACCATCCCATTTTTCAGGGTCCCACTCCTTTCCAATCAATGCCCTCACTTCAACGGCAGACACCATGCAAGACTGAGATTTCAGTTTACGTTGTAAAGTTGCTACTCTAACAATAAGATTCTGAGTCTGATTTTCAGAGATCTCAAGTCTACAGCTACAGGAAATAAAATTTTCCTTCAGGACACTCATAGAAACCTCTACATCTTTCAGACGGCACTTAAGCTTCTTGTTTGAAGCCTTAAACCCATCCCTTTCACCCTTTAATGTAGACAGTGTATCTAACAACAACCAACCAACATCTCTATAACTCTTATTCCTACAAAACTCTGTAAAGGTGTCAAAAACATTATCCCCCAGAGTCTGGCTTCGTACAAGCGAAGCATTAGGAGAATCAAATGATGATATTTTGAATATCTCCTTTGCCAACTCAGTCCATGGATTGGGAGTGTCATTCTGATTACAGGAATCAGAGTTCTTAGTGTCTCTGAGCCCAGTCAGAGTAGAAAACCATTCATAAAAACCCATTTTTAAGATTCTGTTCCTTAAGAACCACTCCCGGTACCAAAATGTATTAGTTAGGGTTCTCTAGAGAAACAGAATCAACAGGGAACACTTGCAAATATAAAATTTATGAAAGTGTCTCACGTGACCGTAGGAACGCAGAGTCCAAAATCCACAGGGCAGGCTGCGAAGCCGATGACTCCAATGGATGGCCTGGATGAACTCCACAGGAGAGGCTCACCAGCAAAAGCAGGAATGCAACCTGTCTCCTCTGAGTCCTCCTTAAAAGGCTTCCCATGATTGGATTTAGCATCACTAATTGCAGAAGACACTCCCCTTTAGCTGATTATAAATGGAATCAGCTGTGGATTTAGCTGACGTGATCATGACCTAATCCTATGAAATGTCCTCATTGCAACAGACAGGCCAGCGCTTGTCCAATCAGATGAACAGGTACCACAACTTGGCCAAGTTGACACCTGTCCCTAACCATGACAATGAAGGTGTATTCATTGGTTACTTTTGTCTTGTAAGCAATGAAAATTGTCTAAAATTGAGAGTGTTGATGATTGTACAACTATGTGGGGATAATGTGAGGCATGGATTGTTGACTTTGGACATTATACATGATGCCCAATAGATGGAGGTGGCTGAAGGATACACTGACTGAGAAGTAGATTGGTAAATGATGGTGCATACATATGGTTGAATATTGTGTGGCTAAAGAAAGGAACGAAGTCGTGAGGCACACAATGAGGTGAATGAACCTGTTTGACATTATGTGATGCAAAATAAACCACAAACAAAAGAATAAATATTGTATGCTCTCTTTTAGAAAATAATTATAAGAAAATTGGGACCTAGAATGTAAGCTTGTATAGTAGTCACATTTAGTCCCAAACTGTAATTGTTATTCAAGATTTTGAGAGGCTGTGCTATATATGTATAACCTGGTATTTCCCCAGAACATTGAGTATTTATGTGACACTTAAGTCTCAGAGTAGGAGTTCTGCATGTTTGAAAGTTAATATTGCCACATACAGTAACTGTTCAAAGAAAACAAAAAAGAGATCAGGCTTCAATTATAAATATTGAATTTCTAATTCTAGTAAGGAGGATAACTGTATTTTAAAATTTCACCTACCCAATGAGACCAAAGGAAGAGAGTTTTATTGTATCCAAAAGCTAAATGTTCTGTAGCACATAATCTAATGCAACTTGTCTGGATAGCTCATTTAAACAACCTGACATATGGACCCCAGAATAGGAATGAGGATGTGTAATTGTGTATAGCTTAATGTAG
The DNA here is from genome assembly GCF_023851605.1 of Tamandua tetradactyla. Lineage (NCBI taxonomy): Eukaryota > Metazoa > Chordata > Mammalia > Pilosa > Myrmecophagidae > Tamandua > Tamandua tetradactyla. Next base: position 9,048,145 of record NC_135348.1, read on the forward strand.
TACCCAGACACAGCCCAGAGTATGTTGAGCAGATAAATTAAAAAGTATTGAGGGACAGGAGAAAATCTATGGGACTATCAAGCTTTACCATAGGGGAAACCCCTGGTACTATTTCAAACATTAGGCACTCCCAACTCGATAGGCCAGGTCCCTGATCTTGAGGCTTGCTCTTATGTAGCTTATTTATGTAGCAGAGAAGCTAACCCTACTTAAGAGTTACCTCCAGAGGAACTCTTTTGTTGCTCAGATGTGGCCTCTCTCTCTCTAGGCTCAAGTCTGCACATAAAATCATTACACACCCCTCCACATGGGACATGACATCCAGGGGTGAAAGTCTCCCTGGCAACATGGGATATGACTCCCAGGGATGAGTCTGGCCCTGGCATTGTGGGACCGACAATGCCTTCTTGACAAAAGGGGGAACAGAACTGTAACACAATAAGGTATCAGTGACTGAGAGAGTTCAAATGGAGTTGAAAGACTATTCTGGAGGCTACTTTTACACAAACTTCAGTGAGATATTGCTTTTTATCTAGGTTTGGCAAACCCCAACCAAAATCATTCTTGTCAACCCTAAAGAACATCTAGGTGTCTATCTGAGATTCTACAAAAGTTTCATGCACTATGATTACTTTCCAGAAAACTACTATCCCCAGATGGGTTCCTAAGTCGGGGTTTCCTAAGTCCTGAAACCCAGAGGGGCCAGCCTCTCAAAGAACATCAACTAGTTTCACACCCCCCCCCATATTATCAACAGCCCTTTCCAACATGAAAAAGTTAGAATATCCCTAAAGATCGTGAGAAGGATCAAAGGAGAAGGTGGAGTTATAACAAAGAAGTTAGGATTTAACAAATGAGTATGACTGCTGAATCATTATATTGATATTTCTTTTAGTCTCTAGTGTCTTGGAGCAGCCAGAGGGAAAAACTTAAAATTATGGAACTGTAACACATACCAAACTCTGAAATCTGTTCTATAACTAATTGCTACAGTGTGCTTTCAAATTGATTGTTTTTTTATGTTATGTTTTATTTATGTTATTTTTCACAATAAAAAAGTTAAAAAAAATCAGATCTGTCTGAATTCAAATGCTATATCATACATGAATAAGCTGCATTACCTTGATATGTTATTCATCTTCTCTACCTGCCGATTTCATCATCAAAAATGTTATGTAATGCGTGTAAATCTGTTAGGACAATGGTTAAGTAAATATGCAAAAATATCAGCTTTACTACAGAAGCAATAATAATTTTATCTTAAAGATATTACAATTTGATATTTTACAAGCATTATTATCTTGTTTAAATAATGTTTGAGCCCCTTTATTTTCTAAAACCCAAATGAATAAGCATTAATTGCAAAGATGTAAAGAGGTCTGTCTCCATGCATGATGATAAATAGGCAAATTTTAATTTTAAGAATGTTAATATATCATCAATTGTTTATAATCTATCATTTGCTTACAATTGGTTGTGATTTTTAGTTAATTATAAAATGACATGTGAACCATGAAATAGCTAGTGATATTTTAGTGCAAGCAAAATTAATTGATTCTCTCACTGATAATTTGTTTTCTGTGTCATTTGCTTGGACAGCTACATTTAATATGATGAAATCACTTAAGGAGATAAAATGCTCAGGAGATACACTGTATCCTAGCAATTGTCTTTTCATAATGATTCTTGTCCTCCTTCTTATAAAAAAATATATGATAACCCATCTGAACATGTTATGTTTCAGTGTTATATGCATAGAGACATTAAAAAATAACTTCTTTCTTCACTAAGGTATTATGGTTTATGATATATTAGAGTATAATAAAAAAATAAGCATTGATAATTTTTGAAGAACTTTTATATGCATTTTCTCAGTTTTATATTTTATATAGATTTCAGCCATACGATGAAAGAGCATGATATAAATGCATCATTGCCTCTAATCTGATGTGGGTACTCAGCATCTCCAGCCCTAACAATCCCAATTGCCCCCTAATGACTCTCACCCTCCCTCAATCTATTGCCTAGGTGTTTGCCAAAAGGAGCTTTCTGTAACACCAAGGAGTCCCAAATGAAAGTGTAGGCAGCACCGTGCTGTCTGACATCATAATATCTTGGAGGTGGCTTGTTGCATAACTCAATCTCTATCGCTGTCACATAACCATCTGTCTCCTTCTGTCATCTACTCTGTCCAAAGTTCCTCTACCTTAAGGACTATAGTCATACTGGAGTACATCCCAACCATATTCATCTCGCCTCCTCTTAATAGGAACTCCCAAGGACCTGCTTACAAATGGAATCCCTGAAGATAAACATGTGAGTTAATGAAAGTATAGAGTTCAGAAATTTGCCTATAGATATGCGGTCAATTGATTTTCAGCAAAGATGCAAAGAGAATTCAGTGGGATAAGGAAAGTCTTTTTCAACTATGTTGGATCAACTGGATAGTCATATAAGAAGGAAAAAATAACAAAAACATGGTCACTTATGTCCCACCATAAAGGAAACTATAAAAATTCTAGAATAACAAGAAAAAGTAGTCACAATCCTGATATGGCAAAGGCTTCTTATGTATAACTTTAAAAGCAAAAAATGTAAAAGAAAGAAGTTGATAAACAGGACTTCATTGAAATTAAAATATTTTGCTCTCTGAAAGTGTGAGAAAAAGCAAAGGCAAACAACTAATGAGGGGAAAATAGTCATAACATATATATCACACGAAGGTATCAAATGCTATATATATTAATAACTCTTATGACTCAATTATATAAAATTTAGTTATCAGGGAAATGCAAATTAAAACCACAAATTGAGATAGCACTGAATACGAATTAGATTGGCTAAAAATAAGTGAACTGGTCAAATTAAGTGTTAGGAAGCTGTTTAGCAACTGAAACCCTTATAAACTGCTGGAGAGAATTTAAAATAGTACAGCCTCTTTAGAAAACAGTTTGGCTTTTTCATTGAAAGTTAAGCACACTCATAGCAGTGATGCATCTCTTCAATTCTTAGGTTTTTATCCAAGGTAAGTGAAAACAATATGTCTACAGAAAGATTTATTTGTGAAAGTTCTTAGGAACTTTATTTGCAATAACCAAAAACTGGAAACAGTCCACATGTTCATCATATGGGAAAAGATAAATAATCTGTGGCATATTCATATGGTAAATATAATTCTATTCAATAATGAAAATAAATGGACTATGGATGCAGTAATATGTATGAGTCTCAAAATTATAGATGATGGGTTAAAGAGGTTAGGCAGAAGCAAGTATATACTATATGATTTTTATTTATAAAATTCCAGTAAATACTATCTGATATATGGTGGCTGAAAGCACATTAGTGGCTGTCTGAAGATGAGAGAAGATGAGAAATTTTGGAGGCTGCTGGAAAAGTTCTTTAACTTTATTCTGGTGATAGCCTTATATTAGAACACCAAATAGTGTACTGTAAGTATGTGCAGTTTGATGTACTTCAATTATCTCTCAATAAATTTGAAGAATGAATAGGAAATAGAGAGATAGATAGATAGTAAAGAGATTGATGATAATGATGATGGTGATGGTGATGATGGTGATGATAGAAATCCTGTGCTGAATACCAAACATTGCATGAGGCATGGTTTTTTTCCTCATGAGACTGTTGGGCAAATAGGGAACAGAGCATATAGATATTTTGTTGTTTCGATTCTCTCTCTCTCTCTTAGAGAAAGAGAGGCATAGCTAAGCAGCTTCTATTGATTTTTCCAAGGAAGTTGGAAAAAACACTGCTTAGAAATTGAAAGAAATAGAGTTTACTTTCATCTGGGAAAGTTAAGCTACTTTCATGCAAGGAAGAGGTGTTTTCGCTTGTCTTTGAGTTTGGATAGGATTTTGACATGTTTCGAAGTAGGGAGTCAAGCATGGATGAACAGTACTCAGAAAAAATGAAAGGTCATATTTGCATAGGAAACAGAGGCCACGTCATAAATATTTACTCAAAAAAGACTAGAACAATTTGCTTGGTAATGAATGGCCTCTAACATTGCCCTTAAAGCTGTGCTAGTTAAAGCTTATCTGGAAAGAACTTGCGCTATACAACCATTTAGAAGGGGTGAGGAGACCTTCACAATGGTGGTAAATGGATATGCAGCATAAAATTAGCCCAAATAGATCATTGAAATTAATTTTATGTCAGGGTGGGGAGGGATTGCTTGATAATGAGACGATAGGTAAGAGAAATCTCCAAATTTTAATCTTGGGTGACCTAGAAAGTGGTAATGCTATTGACAGAGTCAAGGGGTTGAAATGAAAAAAAAGGAAAAAATAAAAAGATATGGTGGAGAGAAGTGGGTTTGGAGCAAATAGAGGCCAAAGGAATTTGAACATCCGTGTAGGTAGCCAAGTAACTGCTTCAGTCAGAGCTGGAGATACTGATGTGGATATCATTTACATAGAAGCAGTACTTGAAAATGAGGAAAAACATGGGGAATAGTAGTAGAGGTGATTTTTTTCCTGCTTTTTATTCGATGGTGTTCTTTTTCCTTTAATTTTCAAAGTAGTAGTAAGAAGTACATTCCCTAAACAAGCAAAAACATAAAATAGAAATTTCGGAGAAAACCATGCTAATGTGTTTCAACTAATTTCATTAAAAACAAAGCACTATAATGTAGGGTAGTTCAAGGTTGTTTTGATTCAGAGTTTCTCTCTATGGAATAGTACAAGCATCCTAGGCTCAGATTCATCTGGAGTTTCCAACAACTGAGGCTTTATTGTTAAAAATAATATCATTCAATATGGCACCCACTACTAGTCTAGAGACATTCAGTGGGAACAAAAGCCATGGAATGTGTGCTGGTTTGAAAGGATATATGCCCCTTAAGAAAAGCCATGTTTTAATATAAATCCTATTTCATAAAGGTAGAATAATCTCTATTCAATACTGTATGTTTGAAACTGTAATGAGATCATCTCCCTGGTTGATGTGATTTAGTCAGGAATGGTTGTTAAACTGGATTAAGGGATGACATGTCTCCACCCATTTGGGTGGGTCTTGATTAGTTTCTGAAGTCCTATAAAAGAGGAAACATTTTGGAGAAAGAGATTCAGAGAAAGCAGAATGATGTAGCCATGAGATGCAGAGAGTCCATGAGCCAGCAACCTTTGGAGATGAAGAAGGAAAACACCTCCCGGGGAGCTTCATGAAACCGGAAGCCAGGAGAGTAAGCTAGCAGATGATGCCGTGTTCGCCATGTGCCCTTCCAGCTGAGAGAGAAGCCCTGACTGTGTTCGCCATGTGCCTTCTCCCTTGAGAGAGAGACCCTAACTTCATCGGCCTTCTTGAGCCAAGGTATCTTTCCCTGGATACCTTTGACTGGACATTTCTTTAGACTTGTTTTTAATTGGGACATTTTCTCAGCCTTAGAACTGTAAACCAGCAACTCATTAAATTCCCCCTTTTTAAAAGCCATTCCATTTCTGGTATATTGCATTCTGGCAGTTAGCAAACTAGAATAGATGTTTAGTAAAAACTGAAACCTGTAATTCCATTCTTATTATGACAATGTGAGCTGCATATAATGTTTGGTCTGTTGAAATATGTACGGAGAATAAAATATATATCATCTCTCTAAAATACGTAGGTTACTTCAGTTAATCTAGGTAGGAAAAGAGAGCTTAAAGGAACCACATCTAAATCCTTTTCTTATCTGATCCCATACTGAGAAGAAGCTACCAGCTAAAGGGTGCTTCCATCATTTTAACATTTTTCAGAGCAGCAGAGATTGATGGGATAGAACGTATCTATCAAGCTAAACTACAACACTTACAGATAATACTTCACTCAGTATAGAAACTCTCTGCCAAAATTGAACAATATATCCTTTTATGAATGTGCTTACTATCTTTAAAAGTGCACTTTTGATGGAGTTTATATCAAAGAAGTAGAAATGACAGACCATTTTAAAAAATAATGCCCATCTTGTATAAATATGTCAAATTGGGTTTCTTTCTTCCCACTTCAGTCTATATAGTTCTCACAGAAAGAAAATGGGTGGAGGTGGAAATAGGATACGAAAATGACCTAGACAATTTCATATTAAAATAACAAAAATAATTTTAATATCCTTCAAATCATTACATTTCCATTAAGGCCTTCAGGGTATAGCAAAGATAGCTACAGCCATCTGCAACTGGCAGTCCGTAGCTCAGCCTCAGAGGACTTGAAACCACTTACAATTTTTAATGCTGCAATTTAATCTTCACTAGCCTCGACATCATTGCTATTCAAAGGGGAGTTCTAAACTTCCAAAACAATTTTCCAAGTTATGAAACAGATATGATACACTTACTTCTAAACTCACATTACCATTTTCAAGCAGCTCAACTGCAAAGCAGTTTAGTAGGAATATTGTTCTGCTCTGATGAAATACTTTACACATACAGGGACAATCCTCCACACTTTGTACAAGTAAGCAGGCATTGTGCACAAGTATAATAATCACTTCTTTCTGTAATAACCAACTAGCATATTCATAGCTAAGAAGATAAATTGGAAAGTTCTTTGTAAGCTTGTTTACACTGTAAACATAAAGGATTAAAAATGAGACATCAGTGGAAAAGACAAATGCTTGAGAACACAGTCTTTGATATTGTGTGGCTTTGGGAAAAGGCCTTCATCTCTCTAGGTCTCCACTTCTTCATTTTTCTAATAAAGATTCTGGCTTAGAGGATGCCTAAGAGACTTTTCAATCATAACATTTACAAACTCCATGATTCTAAATCCCTTTATGTAACAACATATGGAATTAGGCAAAAAGCATAAGTTAGTAATACTGCTATTTAGTAAGAGGATATGTTCATCTTCTGCTACTTCCGAATAGATTAAATGATGAGCCATCAGATGAATTACATAACCAAGATTTCCTATCTGCCCTTAGAGTTTCCTCCCTCCCCTTCAAGAGAGCTAGGCTGATTTTTGAGGTCAGAGGAAGGGCCCGAGGGTTCTTTCAGAAAGGTTCTGTTTTAGCTTGCTGCTGCTGGAATGCAATACACCAAAAATTGACTGGCTTTTATAAAGGGGACTGACTTAGCTACAAATTTACGGCTCCTTCGAGGAAAAGTAGCTGACTTCCTTTGGTTTTCTCTGTCACATGGTGTGCTGGTTTGAAAGGATGTGTGTCCCCTAGAAAAGCCATGTTTTAATCCTAATCCTTTGCAAAGGTAGCCGTTTCTTCTAATCCCTATTCAGCATTGTATGTTTGAAAATGTAATCAGATCATTTCCCTGGAGATGTGATGTAATTAAGAGTGGTTGTTAAACTGGATTAGGTGACGACATGTCTCCACCCATTTGGGTGGGTTTTGATTAGTTTCTGAAGTTCTATAAAAGAGGAAACATTTTGGAGAATAAGAGATTCAGAGAGAGCAGAGAATGCTGCAGCAGCACGAAGCAGAGAGTCCCTTGGAGATGAAGAAGGAAAACACCTCCCGGGGAGCTTCATGAAACCAGAAGCCAGGAGAGAAAGCTAGCGGATGATGCCATGTTTGCCATGTGCCCTTCCAGATGAGAAGAAGCCCTGACTGTTCACCGTGTGCCTTCTCACTTGAGAAAGAAACCCTGAACTTCATCAGCCTTCTTGAACCAAGGTATCTTTCCCTGAATGGATGCCTTAGATTGGACATTTCTATAGACTTGTTTTAATTGTGACATTTTCTTAGCCTTAGAACTATAAACTAGAAACTCATTAAATTCCCCCTTTTAAAACCCATTCCATTTCTGGTATATTACATTCTGGCAGCTAGCAAACTAGAAAACATGGCAACATATGCTGGCCTTCCCTCCCAGATTCTGGGTTCAAGTGGCTTTCCCTGGAGCATTTCTGTGCCAGTTTGAACTATTATGTACCCCAGAAAAAAACATGTTTTAATCCTGATGCATTCTTGTGGGACCAGAACTATTGTTTAGGATAGGAAACTTTGACTGGATTTTTTCCATGGAGATGTGATATACCCAGTTACAGGTGTGACCTTTTGGTTAGATTAATTCTATGAAGATGTGAACACACTCAGTTGTGGGTGTGGCCTTTTGAGTAGTGGAGATGTCACTTCACCTATTCAAGATGAGTCTTGATCAGTTAACTAGAGTCCTTTAAAAGGGGAAACATTTTGCAGAAACCTCAGATCAGATGCTTGGAGAACAGTTTCTTCAGACTTGACAGAAACATAGATGTTTGGAGATACTTGGAGTGCCGACAGAGAGAGCAGATGCCTAGACATGGGCAGAGCCCAGCAGATGTTGCCATGTCCCATCCCATGAGATGCTAAGCAAGCCAGAACCTGGAGAGAATCAAGGGAAGCCAAGACATGAGACCCTGCCCCAGAGAGGCCAAGTGAGGAACCTCCAGAGGTAACAGGGGCTAAAGATAATGGGGCAAAAAAAATTAAATTTAATTTAAAAAGAAATAAAGATAATGGAGCAAGGAGATGACAGCCACATGCCTTACCAGCTGACAGAGGTGTTCCAACTGGTATCAGCCTTTCTTGAGTAAAGGTAACCTCTTGTTGGTGCTTTAATTTGGACATTTTCATGGACTTAGACCTGTAAACTTGTAACTTAATAAATTCCCTTTATAAAAGCCATTCCATTTCTGGTGTATTGCATTCTGGCAACTTTAGCAAACCAAGACAGTTTTCTTTATACATCTCCAAACATCTGGATCTGAGCTCTGAGTTGTGCTGAGCTGCATCTCTCTCTCTGTCTTTTAAATTCTCTTTTTAAGCATCACTTATTGCAGAAGACACTCCACTTAGCCAACCGTAGACTTAATCAGCCATAGATAAAATTCACATACTGATGATTTAAGTCCACACACCATCATCCTAGCTAAGCTGATACCTGAACCTAACTACTAGTGTCCACCCTTTGTCAACTTGACAGCTACATACCCCACCTTAAATCATGCTTAATTTCTAAATGGAAAACAATAACAGACATATTTTTTCACCTAACAATGCTTGTTTGTCCTCATACAATGCACTAAATCTTTCTGTATGCAAAATATGTTCATTTCCTCACAATATCACAAAAGGCTTAAATAATTTCAGTAACAATAAAATATAATACCAACTCAAAAACAATTTAAAATCTCATTAAAGTCAGTTACAGGCATGATCTGTCCTAAAAATTTTCTTCTGGTTGTGGACTTATGCACATAGAGCAAGTTATCTGCTTCCAATACACAAAGAAGGAACAGTCATAGGATAAATGATCCCATTGCTGTAGGGAAAAGTTGGAAGGAAAACAGGGTTCATCTGACATAAACGACACTGAAAACCTGCAGGGAAAACTCCATTAGATTTCAAAATCTGAGAGTCATTCTCCCAGGGGCTTTATAAAGCAGCAATCCTATCATTTCCAGGGCCCATTTAGTGACTGTGTTCTCCCCAAACACTAGAATGAGGGTTGCAAAATTAGGGAACATTGAAGAGACCAACTTTTTCTTGGTCGCACCCTCCTCAAGGATATGGGTGGCACCCAGATTCTCTGCCTTCTCTAGGGCACATGTTCAAGCCCATCATAACAAGGGAGAGGCAGTCAGCCTCCCCCTGATCACTGGAAGTGTCTTCCATGCTCTCTGGGGAATGGGGCACCAGAACTCTTCTTGAAGATCGAGGCCAACAGCTCACCTTCTGTGTCTGGGGCAAACTCACCCGTCTCCACATGCACACCTGGATCTACTTACCTGCCCCAAGGTTTCTTGGCTTCAGACCTTAACACCCATGGTTCAGCCTCTGAGGTTATTTTTCCTTCCATCTGTCTATTTTCTGTCACTTCCAATCCAAAATGGCAGTGGTTCCTTTTATACAGGTCTTACAAAGAAAATTGTTGCCATGGCATATAGCACACAGGAATGAAAACCATCAGACAATAGGACCTCCCACAAATCCTTTCTGAATAACTCCATGTCCAATCTTGGCTTGTCTTGTAATAGCTGACTGGTGCCATGTTTTTTTTAAATCCTCACATGGTGTACTATTCTCTGTGGTCTTACTTTCTAGAAGCACAGAATTTTCCAGACCATCAATTTCTTGTTAAATTGTACCCAAAGGTTAAATTCTTAGGTTTTTCCTCTCTTGTTTCATTTACTGTGGACTGCAAGGAGAAACCAGACAGCATCCTCTGCACTTAGTCCAGAAATTTCCCCAGGAAAGCATCCCAGATTATCAAATTCAAATTCTCCCTTTCATCTAACACCAGGACTCAATTTTGCCAAATTCTCCACCACCTTAAAACAAGGCTCACCCTCTCTGTTGATTTGAAGTTGTTGTGTACCCCCAGAAAAGCTGTGTCATTTTTCCTGATCCAATCTTGTAGGGGAAACCATGTTTCTTTTAATCCTGATTCAATATTGCAGGGTAGAAACTTGGATTGGCTTGTTTCCATGGAGATGTGACACACCCAATTGTGGGGCTGGTCTTTTAATTAGATGGAGATGTTGCTCCACCCATCCAAGGTGGGTCTAATTAGTTTCCTGAAGTCCTTTAAAAGGGATACATTTTTGAGAAAACAGTTGCGTAAGAGCCAACAAAGACACAAAGGTTTGGAGATGCAGAGTTCAGCAGACATATCCATGTGTCTTCCCATGAGAAGCTTAGCAAGCCAGAACTCAAAGTTGTGTCCTGGAGGAGCTAAATGAAGGCCCACAGATACTCAGAGAGGAAATCACTGGCATTAGAAGCTGGATGTAATGGAACCAGGAACAAGGACAAGCAGATACCAGTCAAATGCTTTTCCAAGTGATGGACATTGGCTGGCCTTTCTTGAGCCAAGGTATCTTTCTCTGGATGCCTTAGTTTAGGAATTTTTATGGCCTTAGAAATGTAAACTTGCAATTTAATGAATTCCCTTTTTGAAAGCCATTCCATTTCTGGTATATTTCATTCTGGCAGCTTTAGCAAACCAAAACACTTTCTTTCCAATCTGCAATTACACATCCTTCATTTCTTCTAAGGCTTCAACAGAAGTATCTTTAGAGTCCATATTTCAATCAACAGTCTCTTCAAAGCAATCTAGGCTTTCTCTATAAAGTTCCTTACAATTCTTCCAGAATCCTCTCTTTATTCTTTTAAAAGTCCATTCCAACATGTTTGATATTTGCAAACAGAGCAACACCTGATTCCAAGTACCAAAATCTGTTTTAGTTTGCTAATGCACCTGATTCCCAGTGCCAAAATTTGTTTTAGTTTGCTAATGCTGCCAGAACTAATACACTGGAAATGGACAGGCTTTTATAAAGGAAGTTTATTTAGTTACAATTTTACAGTTCCTCAGAGGAAAAGTAGCTGCTTTCCTCTGGCTTTCTCTGTCACAAGGATGGGAATCTCTGCTGGCCTTCCCTCCTGGCTTCTAGGTTCCTTTCTGCATCTCCAAATGTCTGGATCTGAGCTTTTAGATGAGTTGTATTGGGCTGTGTCTCTCTTCTTCTGACTCCTCTTTATAAGTCACACTCATTGCAGATGTCACTTTCCTTGGCTGACCACAGATGTAATCAGCCACAGATGAAATCCATCTGCTGATGATTTAAGTCCACAACAACAGAACAACTGGGCACCATCACTGGCCAAGATACCACTTGAACTTAGCTAGTACAGGTTCCTACACTTCTCCAGTAAGGAAAATTACCTACAGAAATTTTTAAACTGGATTTTAGAAATTCTAGGGGCATATTTTTATCTAGCTAAATATGGGTCCTGGACTATTTTCTGTGAAGTGTCTGAGAGAGGACTACAGCTTCATCCTTGGCCACTTATTCTAACTAGAACAAATGAAACAATGCAGCCAGAGATTAAAACTATAATTTGAGGTCAAATGAGCCTAATGCTCACTATATATATATTATTTATATATATTTTATATATATGTATTAAAGTATGTTTTATGTATGCTTGTCTCCCAAAACTTGCAAGAATGATAAAAATCATAACTTGGTGGCCATGAGGAGTTTGTAAAGAAAAATGTTCGAGGTTGTTACAGAAATGTGCCTAGCAAATAGAGAACTTCAAACCTTGGCTACCAAAGCAGCAGCATGTTTTCACAGCAAGGAGGCCAGAGTAGAAGAAAGCAAGGCAGTTTTTCTGGAGCACACATAAAGCAAAACTCTAGTTCATTTTTTACAAATAATTAATACTTCATAATGAGACTTGAATGTCTCAATTTCATTTTTATTCATAGTTGGAGGGAGGCACCACTTATATATTACACAAAGGTGCAAAAATGGACAGCAATTTCTGAATGGTGAAACCAAGAGGATCTTCATAAGACTTTGAGTCAAAAAAGTATTTTTGGATAGAACTAGTTACAAAGAAATGGCCTTACTAGGGAGGTATCATGCTCTCGATCACTAAAGGTATTTGGTTTTAAAGTTTAGTTTCTCTCTTTTTGCTGATGTGCAGCAGAACAGACAGTCTCCAAAGAAATTATCTCAAAGCCATTAAATAGGGAAGGTATTTTAAAGGATTTGTGGATAAAGTGTCACTCTTAGGGTAGTTAGTCAAATTTTGGGAAGGTTTATAACAAGTTTTTAATTTTAAACACTTCATCAGTTTTTAACACAACAGCATGTTGTTTGGTGTGTATAGGAACAAAATGCAGTTTTTTTGATGAAAGCACAAATTTGCAAGTCTCAATAACTTAGTTTTAACTTAGGGCCAAGTGGAATTTTTCAGTTGAATGAATGGGGCCTGGGTAGAACATTATTCAATACAGTTCAGGAATGGCCCTTAAATAAACAAAAACGATTTTCAAATTACTTCATGCTAAGACTAATACAAAATTTTTAATTTCTGACATCCATGAAATTTTTGCCTACTGGATTGGTAAAGATCACAACGTTTGCTAACATAATGAATTGGCAAAGAGATGGAGACAGGGAATTCGATGCATGACTATTTGGTGAATAATTTTCACAGCTTTTATGGAAATAATTCCATCTATTTCCAGAGCAGCTGTGTGAATTTGGACAATCGTGCAACAAATTCTGAAACTCAGAGATATATTGAGCCATTGGAATGATATGATCAGAGAGTTTCAGAGGAAATAAAACCAATATTTAGAAACATGTGAAACTACTTCTCAAGTTGCTCATGCCTTTTATTTTCCTAGATAATTTTGCTAGTGGTTTGTTAAACATATACAGGTCAGAAGTTTGTGTCTGTTTTTTGTATCAGAAATATGTATGCAATTTCTTAGATTTGAAATGAGGCAGCAGCAACATTCCTAGTAAATCAGGAATTCTTCTGTGATCATGAAGAGATGAGGAAGATCATTAAATGCAAAGATCTCAAAGTTTGAGGTGGTTTCAAAGGAATCTTAGGACAGAGACCCTATTTGTCCACCAATGGATATGGAGAATTATTGATGTTGTGCTGGGGTATGTGAGAGAGAGAGCTTTCACAATAGGAAAAGGGGGCTTGAGAAGAGGTCACTGGTCAAGATGCCATATAAATTAAGCTTAATTGCACATACATGATTAATATATTTTTAATATAAGTAGGTCTTGAATACTGCATGGAGTAAAAATTTCTACAATCTCCACGGAAAGCAATTTTTACTATGAAAATTAAAAATGGTTATATTCATTAACCCAACAATTCTAATTACATATGGAAGATTGCATGGAGCATTCTTATTCTAAAAATTAGTTGTTGTTTATCTGAAATTCAAATATAACTTAGGTGTCCAGCATTTCAGGTTTCCTTTTCTTTTTTTCTTTTCTCAATCTAATATTCTAGTCATTTGTGTCTTTTTCTCTCCCTATGAGTCTTTCCTGCTGTATTTCTTAATTCTCATGACATAAGAGATGCTCTGAAGCCAAAAAAGTTTGCAAAAATTATCTTACCCAAATTGTCTACCTTTTAAATTAGTACATAACCCCCTAAATATAGATCCCATAAATCCAAAGAAAAGGGGCTCTAATGGTCAAAATTACAAGCTCTGTAAAAGGACAAAGATGTAGGACAAAGAACCACAAAAAAAATGCTCTTACCTTTTGAATGAGAAATTCACTTCTAAGAATTTTTCCTGAAATAAATACCAAGAATATCTAATATTTAAAATTATTGCCATATCTAAATACAAATGAGTTAATAAATCAATATCAAGGAAAGGAAAACAGATACATTAATTATGCTGTACACACAGGATGGAATGTCATGAAACCATTACATTTTAAATTAGAAGTATTATATAGTCATAAAGTGATTTATTATTATAAGGTCAAATTAAAATGGAGTCAAAATTTGAGTTTATATAATGTGATCACATAACTCTTTAATTTAAGATTTTTCAATATCTCCTATCGCTCAAAAGGTAAAAGCCAAATTCCTAATCCAGTCCATCTTTCCAGTATCATTTTTCAGCACTCTTCAAGATGCATCTACTTTTCCAGAATAATAGTTGGCCCCAGGATAAGATAAGTACTTTAACATTTATCTACCCTTGAATGTGCTATTTTCTCTTATTCTGATATCATTCCCCCATCTTGATTATTTATTTCTTATTTTTAAGATTCAACCTCAGCATATCCACTTCTGTGAAATCGTCCCTTTTACCTCCACTTTCTTCTCATCGGACCCTCCTTATGCTTTCCTCCATCAGAGAAATCAGTAAACTGCATTGTAATCATTTCGTATATATTTGCTTCCCAAACCAGATTGTGAACTGCTGAGCCAGATTCTGTATCTCACTGATCTTTATATCTCCAGCACCAGCTGCAGTGCTTGCTACAAAAAGGAATTCAATAATGCTTATTGTTCCTGGTCTGAATGAATGGATGAATTATAATTATGCAAAAATTCCAATATATACATATAAAGATTGACCAAAAAGAAATATAGAAAATGTGAAGATATTTGCATATATATATATTCTTCATATTAAAAATGAAAACATATTGGTTATATTATAATTTCAGCAATAAATAGGACTGATCATATATGAATAGTATTAGTGCTACAATCATGTAAATTGAAACAAAATTAAATTGGCATGATTGCATACTTCATATTGTGTTACAGGATAATTAGCAGAAGAGATAAGCAGTTCATGCTAAAGACTATAATTAGCATTCAATTTTTCAAGTCAGCTAATAAATAATTACTGGATCCATAAAAAAAAGACCAAAACCCTATCACTGACCTACCTAACCAGCCAGAAAGTCTCAGTCAGGAATCTGATTTTCAAATGAATATCTAGAGTTCCACATCCAAGTTACAGAAGTCCATAGTATAAAAAAATATATGACAACTATATTTTCCAAAGATTACCCCTTTAGAAAGGAGTCTACTCTTTCTTAATCAAAGTGAGAAATCATAAAAGTCAGGGTGTCACCCCAGTTCTGGTTATTAGAAGAAAACTCAGGAAACGTACTTAGTCCAAGAACTTTCCTGTGCCAAGATTATACATTGTCAAATAAATACAGGGGGCTGAATTGAGCTCCCAGTAGTTTTGGAATCCACATAAGGCTTGAAAGAACTTTGTCATTAACCAGTTCACTTTTTTCCTTTTCCATCAGAGGGGGTGTCATGGGCACTGGAAGAATGATGGTCAGGTAGGAATACTCCAGCTGGGTGTCCAGACACCTACATTGTTGGTGGACTGGGTCCAGGGCAAGTCACAAAGTCTTGTGTTTAGTTTTGACCTCTATATAAGGTTTGTTATATGATCACTGCCTGTCCGCAGCCGTCTCGTTCGGCTTCTGATCCCCGGCCGGCGAAGGGAACAGGAGGGGAGAAAGAGACGGACGCAGGCAAACCGACTTAAGTGATAAACACGGGTTCGAGGCACGCAGCGGTTGTGAGCACAGACCTTTACTGGAGTTAAGCTTGCATTCTCTGTTACAGGTTCCACGCGGGCCTAAGCACCCCGCGGGGAGACAACTTCTGTGCGGCCGTCAGGTACGGCTCCCTGTGGGTCGTCTCCACCCACCCTGTCCGGGTAACCTCTTATATACTGTGCCCAAACCCAATAGGTTAGTGCCACGTATACAGAGGTGATTGGAAGATAGGGTTGGTGGGCGCGTACGTCATACGCGGAAACAGGATGCGGGCGCCATCTTGACTCACTCGATGGGCGGGGGGAACTCTAGAGCAGGCTGCAGCGCGACCACTAGGCCCAACCCGGGAGGCGGCTCTCCACATCTCCCCCTTTTTTATTATTTTTGGTCCGTAGACCCTTTCTTAGACCCAGTGTCTCCATTGATGAGTGAGCTCCCATGAGCTTGATTAGCCCACTACTTGTTTTGGTGCTTTGGGGAGTCTGGACTAGGCTTGCTAGGCACCAACCAGAATGCCTCCTCATATAGAGACCGGAGAGCCCGTGAACTGGAAACCACGTGACTCTCCCTGCAGTGCTTCGCCTCGCAACTGGGCTAAGCGGGGCTCAGGAGAGCGGCAACCAGAGTCGAGGGTGTCACTAGATGTCTCTGTGCAATGGCCGGAGTCTAGTCTGGCCAGGACTGTGACTCTGCCTTAGAGATCATCCTAAGACCAAAATTATGACATCTGGTGCCGCCTTTTATACCCGGGACACAGCCATGGGCTTTGCAGCAGATCCTGTTTTCGAGCGCCCCGCCCTGAGTGGCCGGGACGGGTCACGCAGTGGGGGGGAGGACAGGGCTACGGTGCGGGTGTCGCCAGGGGCATCAGGGGCAAGTGACATAGCCAACATAGTGGTGACACGTAGCTGTTGCTGCGTCTGGAACAAGCGTTCTAACAAACATTTAACAATGAACAGAGTTACTAAGAGTCCCACTGCTACGAGAATCCAAGTAGTCAAATTGGGCCAAGAGAACCAAGAGGTGACTCGGTTCCACAGACTTTGTACAGTCTCGCCCAGTTTGGAAAGGTCGAAGGCAACGGGGGTTATTAAAACTGGTCCCCCTTCTAAACAATCGAAGGGTGACCGGCGTTTTCGTTGCCATCTCGTCAGTCGCCGCCGTCATCAGCAGAGTTGGAGACCGGATCTGGTGGCTCTGGTTGGAGGCTTATCAATTTTCTGGGCAACAGTTCCTTGGCGTCCTCGGGCGACGTCACGGTTCTCACCAGTCTTTCTGGAACCCACACAGGTTGACGTCCTGGTTCCTAGGGAAAAACACAAACAGAGCCTCTGGCCCAGCTGAGCACTGGGTCAGGGCCTTGCCATTGTCCTGACAGGACATCCTTCCAACGGACTAGACCTCTATGTGGAGGACTTGGAGTGGTGTGCTGAAGGGCAGGTGTCATGCCTTGTGAATTTTCATTTAAAAAATTATACGTAAACAAGGCTACGGACAGTTGAGCCTTTTGGGACAGGCCGTGGCCTATCCCCCCTTTTTGTTTTCTAAGCAAATCTTTGAGTGACCTGTGTGCTCTCTCAATGATCCCTTGCCCCTGAGGGTTATAAGGGATGCCATGCTTTAATTGCACTTCCATATTTTCACAAAATCTTTGGAAGGCTTTACTGGTGTAAGCGGGTCCGTTATCTGTTTTTAATATTTTCGGCTTACCCCAAGCTGCCCAAGCGGCAAGGCAGTGTGCAATTACTTGGTGGACTCTTTCTCCTGATTCGGCAGAGGCAAATAAAACTTGAGAACAAGTATCCACTGACACATGCAGGTATTTAACTTTACCATACTCTGAGTGATGGGTGACATCCATTTGCCAAATGTCTCCCGGGATGAGACCTTTAGGGTTAACCCCAACTGAAGGGACTGCTCTTTGTTGAAGTTTGAGAAAAAATGGTCTTACTGAGGAGGAGTACTTTATAATGCCTACTGTCTCTAAAACTTTTACAGAATTTACGACGTACAAGGAATCAGAAACAATATTCAGGGGGCCGGCAAATTCTCTCAGGACTGTAATAATGACTTGTAATTCTACCCAGCATACCAAAAGGTCTAAAAGTTGAAAAAGGAATCCAATTCCAGAAATGCCTCCCTGTATTGTTTGATGACGTGGGACCCTGAGGGCCTGCGTACGCAGGCGGGGGGCACAGCTGTAACTGCCCCTCCCTAGACCAGCCTGTAGGGGGTTCCGGGTCTCGCAAAGGAGGGCCACTGTAATTACCTAATTCGGCCACCAGAGGGAGCCCGTGGTGAGGGTTTTTGGCGAGATCACCAAAACCATTCACCGGAAGCCGCCGCGCCCCTGCAGCAGGCGCTGGCGGGGCGGAAGGCTGCGTGGGTGAGACAGGGGGCCTCCCCCAATCGATCAGCGGAGGCGCGTCTGCACCCTCGGTCTCATCACCATCTGACTCTGAGTCAGAGGTGTCTGAACTACCGCTTGACTCTGGCGGCTTGCCTTTACGGGAGCCGTCCGCAGACGAAACTGACTGAGTTTCTTGGAGCGCGTGCCGTGCCTGTAGCAGGGCAGGGAATGGACTAAGGCCCGTAGCAGTTTCTGCCTCAAGACAAGCACGGACGGTCTCCCAGATAGGGACTAGGATCGGGTCCATACAAAGGCCCGTTCTATGTCATTACCAAGTTTTAACCAAGAGGGCAGACTGAGGCTACCGGAATGGGCGAACCAAAGGGCAAAGGTAACAACATCGTCAAGGAACCGCAGGAGGGAACTCTTCTTAACTGAGATGCCCCGCTGCTTCAAAAGGGTTTTTAAAGGGGGTAATAAAGGTGAACTTCCTGACTGCCCCATGCTTGCAGTCGGCACTGTCTTTAATCACTCGGAGAGCTCTTCCGAGTCACTGGGGCTACCTGAACGCCCACAGCCCTTAACTCTCACGTAATAGGAAGCACTTACCCTCTCACGTTGATCAGGCGCGGAGGGTCCGCCGCGAACCCGAGAAGCACGTCCTCACCAGCTCGGGGAAAAACAGCAGAAGGTTCCCCGTACGGGCCACCACTTGTCCGCAGCCGTCTCGTTCGGCTTCTGATCCCCGGCCGGCGAAGGGAACAGGAGGGGAGAAAGAGACGGACGCAGGCAAACCGACTTAAGTGATAAACACGGGTTCGAGGCACGCAGCGGTTGTGAGCACAGACCTTTACTGGAGTTAAGCTTGCATTCTCTGTTACAGGTTCCACGCGGGCCTAAGCACCCCGCGGGGAGACAACCTCTGTGCGGCCGTCAGGTACGGCTCCCTGTGGGTCGTCTCCACCCACCCTGTCCGGGTAACCTCTTATATACTGTGCCCAAACCCAATAGGTTAGTGCCACGTATACAGAGGTGATTGGAAGATAGGGTTGGTGGGCGCGTACGTCATACGCGGAAACAGGATGCGGGCGCCATCTTGACTCACTCGATGGGCGGGGGGAACTCTAGAGCAGGCTGCAGCGCGACCACTAGGCCCAACCCGGGAGGCGGCTCTCCACAACTGCCATCATACCTTCCACTCAATCTTATCCCCTTGAAGAAAAACAATACATCGCAGAAAAATAGTTTTCATTATGTAGATCAGATAATTAAAGGAAGCATAAATCAGGCATTTCTTTGGAATTTTATTTATAATCTAGTGAAGAAGTAAAATAATGCAACTTTTATAAGAAGTTGAAGGGGAATTTTGGTTGGGGAAGGGTGATTATACAAGAGTTCTGGTCTGGAGGGGCTCCCCAAAGGAAAAGAGGAAGTGGGAATATATTTCCTTCACAAAGGCAATAGAAGAAGAGAGAGAAAGGTACATTGTCATGAAAGAAAAACAGTATGGGTAATTGGAACTTAGACAAAGAGGAGAATGGCACTTGAAGAAATTTCAATAATTTCATGATATGAAGTAGAATTGATTTACTGGAGTATAAAATAGGCTGGAAGTAGCCTAAGTTAAGAGGAAAAATAAAAATGATTTCAAATGCTCACATTTTAGAGATGAAAAAATGAAAGCACCGAGATCTCTTGGGATATTAACGAAATCCCATCTGAATCATTTTGGAATAGCTAAGATGAATTATTTTTAGACATCTGATATAAATGCCTGTGAACATTTCTACAATGATTTTTAAAATTACTCTTAGACATCTGATATAAGTGCCTGTGAATATTTCTACAATGATTTTTTAAATTACTCTATGCAGTGCAAACACCGATTGTCTTAAAAAATGAATAAAGTGTCAGAGCAAACCTTTCAAGTTCTGCATCATTCTTTAACTTAAATGATAATTTAAATGTATGTCTACCTTTAATTTCTAACATATTAAAATGCACACTCACACTCACAAGACAACTAAAATGATATATCAGTGACTGATTTATATGGAGGAGAGTAGCCTATGGTAAATTAGATATGCTGAGCCATGAAATAATTTATTAAAAAGACAAAACAGCAGAAAAATCACAGTATGATTGCATCAAGTGAGTTTAAGATAAGAAATATCATATTGCAGTCAGTCGCTTATTTTATATTCATACATATGGTGATAACATGTTCTGGAGAAAAGTAAAATAAAAAGGTGGGAGTCCACTGGGAAGAGGGGAGCTGCAATCATACCTGAGGGTCATCAGAGTAGCCTAGAGATTATATTGAAGAAAAGCCTTGAAGATGGTGAAAGCAAGTCTCTGCAATGAAGACAATTGATTAGGAGACTTTTGAAATTCTTGATTTTTTCTCCAGAATATTTTATGAATTTTAAATATTCTGTCATTAGTACATAAAATGCCAGGCATAAGTGAACTCAGAACTTTCTCCTTCAAAGCTGAGACGTGAATTTCATGCATTTCTTTCTTCTGCCACGTTTATTTTTGCTTTATTTCTAAATAAAATAGCGATAGGTTTTCAAAAACATGTCATTGAAATTCACAATATTTCCTTTAAGAGATAAGCCTTGAGGTACTTGTTCCTTGACACCTTTCTCTCTTCTCAGAATTCTCTGTTTTCTCTGAAGATTGACATCAGTCAATCATCAAAATGAAGGTCAATAACTTGTTTTATTTTGACATAACTGTTTTTTTCCAAAATTTCTAAATTTATTCTCATAACAGAACTCCAGCTCTTGCATCTTTAATTATCATATCAATCTTAAATTTCCTTTAAATTGAGCTAACACAAGTACACAGTTTCATGACTTTTGCTTTCCAGGGTTTTAAGTCTTCTGAGATAAGAAGCAGTCTCTAGCTCTCTTCCTCACTCTGCACTGCTGCTTTCCCAATAGCAAGTACTTGCAACTCTTCTGATTATTTTGAGATTAATTTCTGGGGCTCTAAATAAAATGTCTGGATGATTATTTTTCCCTTTTAACTTTTTATGCATTTTTTATGGAACTCCAATTATGAAAGATAAAGGCTTAGCCCCTTTTGTTCTCCCAGTCTAATTGTACAGTTTCCAAATCTTTATGCTTTTAACACTGTTATGATTGTGACTGGAATAGCATTCCATATTTATATTATTGTCACTATGCAATTGCTATTCCAGCCAAACTATGAAATATTTTCTATCTCCTTTTCCTGCACATTTTGATATTTTTTCCCCTGTGGTTTAATTATCTTTTTTTTTTTGCTTAGTGTGCTATGTACTTGTGATTCAAATTATTTACCCCTCTCATTGAAGTTATTCTTCTCTTGTCAGATATTAAGTGATAGTTATAGTTTCTTTATCTTTACTTTCATTTTTTCCTCTCTCTGAGTTTCTGCTGTTTTCTAGAGATTTCAATATCTTCTTCATTTTCTTATACTTCCGTTGAGCTGTACACATCTACCATCATGTTTTTTATTTCAAGAAAATTAAAAAAAAATTGTTCTTTAATATCTGCATTTCTAACATCCTGCTCTTGATTCTGGCACTTTATGCCTTTTATTTTTAACTCTCTCAGAATGTTGATAAATTTAAAAAATATATATTCTATATCCTTACATAATCTGTTTCATCCATGTTAATTTTTATTATAGTAAAACACATATAATAAAATTTATCATTTTAACCATTTTAAAGTGTACAATTCAGTGACATTAGTATATTCACGATGTTTTGTGATGATCACCACTTTCTATTTCCAGAACATTTTCAAAACCTCAGAAGAAACCCCGTATTCATTAAGCAGTTCTTTCTCCCTTTACTTCAGCACCTGGAAATTACTGATCTGCTTCTTGTCTCTCTGATACTACCTATCATGGATATTTCATATAAACTGAATCATGTAATACATGGCTTGTTGCATCTGGCTTCTTTAAGTTGGAATAATGTTTACAAGGTTTATCCATGGTGTAACACACAT
Source organism: Tamandua tetradactyla (assembly GCF_023851605.1). NCBI lineage: Eukaryota > Metazoa > Chordata > Mammalia > Pilosa > Myrmecophagidae > Tamandua > Tamandua tetradactyla. Next base: position 9,070,315 of record NC_135348.1, read on the forward strand.
TAATATTATTGACATACCATCTTATTATTTTATTATTAACCTGTTTATCCTTTTTATATATTTTGCATATAAATGCATATACCTAAAGTGGAAATGCAGGATCATATAGTAGTTCTATATTTAACTTTTTAAGCAAAAGTCAAAGTTTTCCACAGTGACTGCACTATTTTACAAACTCCATTTTACACATCATTTTACTGGCCCTACAATACATGAGAGTCTTAATTTCTTCATATCCCCATCAAAACTTGCTATTTTCTATATTATTAGATGTTATTATTATTATTATTATTATTATTATTATTATTGACATGCTAGTGCTTGTGTATTGGTCGTTGTATATCTTCTTTGGAAAAATGACTAAGTCATTTGCCATGTTTTTAATTGGATTGTTTGTCTTTCTGTTGTTGAGTTATAGGCATTCACTATATATTCTGGGCATTAAACCTTAACATACATAAACAATTTGCAAAATTTTCTTCCATTGTCAAAGTTATATTTTCATTTTCAGCATCATTTGATGCACAAAAAAATTTGTCTGACATCTTTTTTTTTTCTTGCTCTTTATGATTTTGAATTCTGTTGCTTTACTGAATTTATTACCTGAAACAGTTTTTTGGTGGATTCTTTAAGATTTTTTGTTTTTTAAACATAATTAAAAAGATAAAGTTATACTTCTTCCTTTCCTACTTGGATGTCTGTTGCTTCTTTTTCCTGCCTGATTGCCCTGGCTAGAGTTTCCAGTACAATGCTGAATGGAAGTACTGAAAGTTGTCATCCTTGTGTTGTACCTGTTCTTAGGGAGAAAATATCCAGTCTTCACCACTGAGTGGGATTTTAGCTGTGGGTTTTTCGTAAATGCCCTCTATCATGTTGATTATGTTCCCTCCTATAAATACTTTGTTGAGTGATTTATCATAAAGTTGTGTTAGAATTTGTCACATGCTTTTTCTGCATCAATTGAGATGATTATGTGCCTTCCCCCCCCTTCCTTTCAATAATGTGGTGTACAACATTGATCAATTTCACAGGTTCAACCACCCTTGCATTGTTTGTTTAATTCCATTTGGTCATAGTGTATAATCCTTTTAATATACTGCTGGATTTAGTTTACGCATATTTGGTTTGTAGATTTTCATATCTGAATTAATAAGATATAGTGTAATTTACTTTTCTTGTAATGCCTTTTGCTGGCTTGGAGATCTAGGCAATCCTAGCTCCACAGAATGAGTTAGGTAGTCTCCCTTCTCATATTTTGATGAGTTTGAAAAGAATTAGTGTTAATTATTTTAAAATTTGGTTAGATTCATCAGTGAAGCAATTTGATTCTGGGCTTTTATTTCTCAAGACATTTTTGAATACTGTTTAGTTTTTTTTCTTATTCTATGTATATTCAAATTCTATCTTTCTTGATGCTATTTAGTAATTTGTGTGTTTTTATAAAATTGCCCATTTCATCCAGGTTATGTAATTTGTTGGAGTAGAATTGTTCACAGTATTTTCTTACAATTCTTTTCTTTTTTTATTTCTATAAGGTTGGTAGTAATGTCCATGCTTTCATTTCTTATTTTGGCAATGTGGTTGTTCTCTCTTTTTTCTAGGTCAGTCTATTTAAAGTTTGTCAATATTGTTAATCTTTTCAAAGTGCTAACTTTTGGTTTCATTGATTCTCTTTATTGCTTTTTTATTATCTCCTTCATTTATATCTGCTCTAATCTTCATTAATTTCTTCTACTAGCTTTGGGTCTATTTTGTTCTTCTTTTTCTGTTCCCTTGAGTATAAGAGATTGGGTTATTGATTTGAGGTCTTTCTTGTCTTTTTTTTTTTCTCTCATGGGCAGACACAGGGAATGGAACCAAGGTCTCTGGCATAGCAGGCGAGAACTCTGCCTGCTGAGCCACCGTGACCTGCCCTTTTTCTTATATTTTCATGTAGATGATTACAGCTATAAATTTCCCTTGGAACATTGCTTTCTCTGTATCCTATACATTTTGGTGTATTTCATCATTGTTTTCATTTGTCTCAATGTATTTTACAATATATCTTGTGATTCTTCCTCATCCGATTACAAAATACTTGAGAGTTTGACTCCATGTTGATTTTTAGTGGGATGATTACTTGGTTCTCTAGCATTTATGTTCAGGCTTTTCCTAGATGTCTGGAGATCCTTGGTTGTCTGTTAATATTTAAAAAATCATATCAAAATTTAAGTGAAATATGAACTTTGGAGCAGTACTTGCCACCTATGTTGTAATGCTTTCCATCTGAGCCTTTCATAGTAGAATTCTTAATGCCAGTATCTTTTGGTCTTTTTTCTTTGTTTGGAGAGATTTATCATAATAGTTTTCAAGTACCGTGCCACAGGTATGTAGGACAGGCTACCAGCAATCTGAAAACCAACAGGAATTAAGCACTGTTATCATCTCATCCACTTTCCCAAACCTTGTGGTTTTACATATGAAAGCAAAGAAGCAAACAAGTAAGGAAATGAAAAAGCAAATGCAAGCATTGTATTACAGTTTCAATGAGATTTTAAGAGGGGAAAAATGGAGATTGAATTTGCCATCAGTTTTAATGAGACAAATATAAGATGCCACTTTTGACCCTTTTATTTGGGCTCCCCAAATTTGACAGGAGGGTTATCCAAGGATGAGTAGTAGCCTGGGGATGAGAAAAACCAAGAATGTATTTGATGTACTGAAAAACCACATACAGAGAAAGCAGGGCAAGCTGGTACCTGAGCCGGAAGACAAAAGAAGAACAGAAGGACAGAGAGATCAGATCTTATCCACAGGCATTTAGCATCAAAGAAACAATAATGCTATCTGGGAAAATATTTTGGCCCACAAAATTCTTTAGCATAGCATCATTGGGAAAACACAATAGCTTTGATGTTATAACTGCTGGCAAAGAAATCTTAATAATTCAATATGGATTTAAATTGAAGAAGAAGCTCTTATTTCTAAGCTCATCAAGTAACTTTTTCCAGTTGTTATGCAAAATCAATGGGTTCCTTTATTCATTTTTTTTTAACTGCATGCCAAAGTAGCTATTCTTATTCTGAGTAACGAGACATTTAAAATTTCTTTGGGGTTTCTTCAATATCAGAATCATTGCCAGCTCACCAATTATAAAATCAGAATCTCTTTCTCTTAAGAAAAAAAAAGAAATAAAGCAATCAAAATCCTTGTGTGTATCATCGTGGGAGGAAAAAGGCAGTGACTATCCCTATTAATTATGGTTAGTAATTTAGCATCAAGAAATTTTGTTTAGGTTTTTCTCAACAGAGGTTATGTTTTAACATTTTATAAATTCAATAAAGGTTATAAGTTTTCAATGTAGAGGTTATAACCCATTACTGCTCGTAATAATTTATTAAGCCTGGTTTACCTGATTGAGAAATTCAGTACACAAAGAAAAGCTTATTTTCATTGAAGAGTAAGGGAGAAAAGTCACTTGCACCATCATCAGTTGTTGAAATTATCTGCATTTCTGGCTAAAAGCCATCGTCATATTTGCATCCATGAGTTGTACTTCATCTCCTGGACAGTCAACTCTTACAGAAGCCATCAGAGACTATGTAGCTCCTCTTTTCTCCAAATAATAATGATTTCAAAAGTAGAGTGCAGAAAACAACTGATGCTGTTGCATGAAACCAGGAATGAGGTTCTGCAAGAGTCTCCAGGAATATTACGTGAAAACAGGACTGGAGCACATAACCAGAAACAAGACTGCAAGCCTTCAGGAATGTTACCCAGAGACAGGACAAACCAGGATCAAGGCTCCAAAGTTTGACAGAACAAACCAGGATCAAGGCTCCAAAGTTTCAGGAAGTAAGTTTTATTAGTCTATGGCCATAGGGTTTAGTCAAATAACCTCTGAAAGTCTGAGCCCCAAGCAGAGACTGATACAAGATTTTGTAGACAAAATGACTTGTTTGGAACAGGATTTTTCCCAATATGGCAACTGGCGATGCTCGAGGGAGATGATTGACTGCGTGCCAGTGATCAGACCCAGAAGGATTGCAAATCTGGGTTAAAAAACGTGGATGAGCCATTATAGGGGGAGGGTACTCTTATGAAAACCACTTATCTTTGCTTATTTGTGATTTCAGCTATCTTTGGGGCTGGGAGACTTTCCAAAGAGGGAGTAGCTTGAGTAAACAAGGAACCTGCTTGCTGCCAGGGCGCTGCAGTGCCTCAATGCAAACTGTGAACTACAGTTTACAGTAACATTGTAACATTCTTGCATCAATTGTAACAAAGGTACTCTATCAATGCTAAGTCACAATAATGGGGGTGGTTTAGGGGTATGCAATTTTATTTTTTGAGCCGTGATAATGTTCTCAAATTGATTGTGGTGACGAATGCACGAATCTGGGTCTATACTGAGAGCCATCGATTGTACACTTTGGATGGGATGCATGGTGTGAGAATAAATCTGTCTTTAAAAAACAATGTGCAGAGAAATGTTCTCTCTTTTTCCCATAGATCCTAGAGCCCTGGGCCTCAAGAAGAAGCTGGAAAACACTGGGGCTATGAATTTAGTGAAAAACACCTTGAAGGTCCTGATGTGTTTTTTTATATCTCTGGGTTAACGCTTCTGTCTAGCTTTCTTTCTTTGAAAACAGCATATTTGAACTTTTCAAGGGCATTAAGCCCAATTTTGACACAGGGAGAGAAAGCATTTGACACATGGCCCTCTCTCCTTCCCCAATCCCAAACCTCATAAACTTCTTTTCAGAGACCTATTCTTCCAGGTTACTTAGACAGAATCGGTCCAAATTGCTTCTGCTAAGCTCCCCAAGGTCTACAGTGCATAATATGATCTTTACAGCTTTCTTGTGAAGGCAGTCATGTCAAACTTCACTGAGCCTTGACAGAATTAACTCTGCTAACCCTGACAGGGCAGGCTTTCACAGCCAGCATACAAAGTCCCCTTGTTTGCCTAAAATAGCAGCCTTCCCCAACTCTCAGTTCAAGTATGTCTGTGATTTATGCCTTAAAGTAGATTAATACCTGGGCATTGCATCCATGCAGTTATTGCCACAAACACGAAGTAAATCATGCTTGTGTCAAGAGAAGAAAAATTAAAATTGTTCTTTCATGCATTCGCAAGGGTTTACTAATCCCTTGATCAGTTTCACCTATAAGGCATTGATTAAAATGTCAAGTGGGAGTACATGTGAATAGACGAAGATTTTGTTTGCTTTCCTCCAGGAATAAAAGGAAAGCACAGGGCTTATGTTGGGCTTCTATTGATACAGGAAGGAAAGGGTTCTTTTGAACAGGTAAGACTATCTAAGACGGAGTCCAAGCACCATATTTCAGAGAGATGCCTGAATCTTTGCGCCAACTGTGTGTGAATTCAGTAAGATAAGAAGTGAACTTTATTTTTATCATAAAGCACCAAGATAACAATAAATACAAATCACAAAAGAATGTTAACTAATATAGATAATATAGGTCCTTGGGAAATCTTCAAAACTAATTCATCCATCAATTTTAGTCTTTTGTTGTCTCTTGACTAAGCAAAATAAATGTTGCTTTTTTGATCAAATAAATGTTGGGATTGTAATGGTTCCTTGGAGTGTTATTCTCCCATTGCTTTTAGCCTTCATCCCCCCCCCAAATTTTTTTACTATAGCATGACAAACATTCTTTCCTCCAGGAAAATTGTCCCGCTATCCCACAAATTTCCCTTCAGCAATCAGGATGTTATATTCTTGTGTGTCTTCTCATTGATGTATTTAATTGATTTATAATAAGACACTTAATAAGTGGACCTTTTTAAAAATATTACAATATCAAACATATTCAAGTTCTTAGTCATTTAAACATATATATGCTGAAAAGAGCCGTATGTATTGTTCCAGTGATGAGCGTGAGATGGCTCACACAGGCTGGAAGGAGCTGGGATTGCACACATCTTTGGAAGTCCTTGCTCAATAGAAATATGTAGATTGCTTTAAATCAACTCTGGTGGAAGTATTTGTAAAATGGAAATCAGCAAATATTACAGATTAGGACCTTCTCTTGAGACATGACTTTTCAGCACAACACTAGTTGTGCAAAATATTGATTAATAAAGTCCATTTGATTTTAATGCTGTGAGACCAGTGATTGTTAAAATATTTTAAAATTTAAAATCATGGAATTTTCTATTTCATGATTTCTAAAAGTAAGGTGGAACGTCATCTCTCATGCTTCTTAATTACTCATTGACTCATAGCAGCCATGTAATTCATTTTGGCAAAATGTTGCTCTATATTTTTAAAATAAATTAAATAATATAAAAAAAAACTAGATGCCCAAATTGTAATGAGACAATAAGCTTATTGTCTCCTTTTATATTTTAGTTTGCTAACTTTGCATTTCAAGAAACTAAGACTTTTTAAAATTCCATCCTTCCACAATTTTTTCCTGCTAAATATATATTCAGCAAGACTGCCCATATGGAATTTCATTAGAACATTCCTTTTTCTCAACAAGGTTCAGATTAAGCACTTTGTCTTTATATTAGGGAGTTTCTTCCTACTTCTCAAGAACCTTCCATTCCTCATAAGTGCCAGTACATCAATTAATACAGTATATCATGTTCAGTTCTTTTCAGTCATAATGTTGATTTTGCTTGTATAGCATCTCAAAAAAAATTTAAATTTTGACAAAGGGAATAGAAAAATTGTCAGATTATTTTAAAAGGTAATCATAGGATTTTAGACCTAGAATGTAATTTAAATTTACTTTATTAAAATAATTTTTCAATGGTGGTGGGTTTTTTGGAGATCATAAAATCATTTTTAAGTAGATCAATGATCACTTTTTCCTTTTGTTTTTTAACTGAGGTAGAACATATTCGGTTAATTCATCTGTTTTAGCGTGTTAGTTTTGATAAGTATATACATATGTGTTAACAGCAACACAATCAAGTTAAAGGACATTGTCCTCGATGTTCCCAAATACTTTCCTGCCCCTTTGAGCCAAATTCATCACCCCTATCAGTTCTCTCTCCCCATGTAGTTTTTTGCCTATCCCAGAATGTCATACAAATTAAATTATACAATATAAAGTCTTTTGAGTATGTGGATTTTCACTTAGCATAATATATATTGCTTGTGTCAGTTGATCATTCCCTTTTATCACTGAGTACTATTCCATTATATGGCTCCAAAATAGATTGTTTATGTATTCTCCAACTGAACGACATTTGATTTGATTCAGAACTTGTGATTATGAATAAAGCCACTATAAACATTCACACTGAGGTTTCTGTGTGAACATAAATTTTGCTTTCTCTTTAGTCAATAATAGAAGATGGGGTGCTAGATCAAATGGGAACTGCATGTTTAATTTTATAAGAAAGTACCAAACTCTACACCAAATTGGCGGTCCCACTTTGGCAAGTTGTTCAAATAGAAAAATCACAAGAATCTACCAAAAGTCTGCTGCAACTAATAAGTGAATTTGATTGAAGTGGTTTTCAAATATAGAGATAACCTGATATTCTTAGGATAAACCTAATTACTCATGCTGCATCATCCTTTTAAAATATAGCAGGGTTCAAATTGAGGATTTTCATATCAATTGACCTGTAGTTCTTTTTTCATGAAATATCTTTGTCTTGATTGGATTCCAGTGTAATGCTGACCTAATATTTCTTTTTTCTGGAAGAGTTTGTGTAATGATAGTATTATTTCTTCCTTAAATGTTGGTAGAAGTCATCAGAGATACCACCTGGGCCAGGAGTTTTCTTTCTTGGAAGATTTATAAATATGAATTCAATTTCTTTAATAGATATAAAATTCTGCATTATCTATTTCTTAATCAATGAGCTTTAGCATTTTGAGCGTTGCAAGAAATTTGTCCATTTCACTCAAGTAGTAAATACGTAGAAACAAAGCTGTTTGTCTTATTATCCTTTTAATGTCTCTGGTTTATAGTGATGTTCCTTCTTTCATACTAGGTGTTGTTAATTTATGCATTTTAAAAATTTTCTTGATAAATCTGATTAGAGTTTATTAACCTATTGGTCTTTGCAAAGAATCAGCTTTGGGTTTCAGTGATTTTTCTCTATTGTTTTCTGTTTTCAATTTCATTGGTTTTTTTTTCTTTACACATATCACTATTATTTCTTTTCTTCCACTATAGGTTTAATTTACTCTTTGTTTTCTAGTTTCTCAAGATAAAAAATCAGACCATTTATTTGAGACTTTTTCTTTTCTTTTTTGATCATTGGATGCTTACATATCTCCCTGAGCAGTGTTTTAGCTGCATTCCAACAAGTATTGTTGTTACTGGGTTATATAGTAAGTGCTTCTTTAACTTTCCCAGAAACTTTCAAGCTTTATATATTTTCATCCAATTCAAATTGCTTTCTAATTTCTCTACTGATTTTCTTTTTGAACCTCATGATTTATTTAGATATACATTGTTTAATTACCTAATATTTGGGACTTTTCCAGATATCATTCTATTATTGAACCTTATAACACAAACTTCCATTTCCACTTTCCCATCCTTTAGGCTAACAGTGTCATATTTTTTATTTCTGATATTCTATTTATTATTTTCTTTTAAACTATAATAATCTTTTAGAAAAATTAAAAATAAGAAAAATTAATTTTGCATTCACACCTAATTTTTCTATTTCCAGCATGTTGTATTTCTTTTTATGTAGCTGTAAGTCCTATCATGTATTCTATTCCTTGTGCCTGAGATCTTTCACATTTCTTACAGTGCATGAATGCAGATAATAAATTCTTGTCTGAAAGTCTTTATTTCTCATTCAGTTTGAAAGATGTTTTCACTGGCAACGGAATTGTAGATTAACATTTTTTTTTTTTCAGCACTTTGGAGATGTCACTCCATGAACATGTGGCTTCCAGACTTCCAGACAAGAAGCCTGTTTTAATTCTTATAGCTTTTCTCTACAAAAGTTTATCTGTTGAAGTGTCTTTCATTTCTAGCATTTCAGTTTGATTATTTCTTATGGTTTTCACCACTGTGCTGAAATTTCTTATCTGCCATGCGTGTTGTTCCCTATAAGAACTTTCATTGCATTTATCATAGTTATTTTCATTTCCCTGTTTGATGTTCCATCTGTATAATATTTGCATGTGATCATTTTCATTGCTTTGTCTCTTGACAGCAAGCTATTCTTGCTATTTTCAGTGCTTCTGAATATTTGGTTCAAAACCAGACAGCATGTGCATGATAGGAGATACTGAGATAAATAATATTTTTTGCCTGGAAATGGATATTCCTTTTGTTTTGCTCGGCCATAGCTATAGGTGGACAATCAAACTAGACAGGAATAGATCTGGTTTTACGTTTTGTTTTTGCCATATTTACCTGTAGTTAATATCAGCTTCAAACACCCCTTAGTATCACCTTGCATCTATAGAGTCCAAGGGTCTCTAAACTCCAATGGTAGCCAACCTCAGCTTTTAGCAATTCGTTAACATCTTAAAAATTGAGTTGGATATTGTAATCTTAACTTCCTTTGATTCTTTTACCCAGGTAAATCAGTATCCACATCCTTTTCTTTCTTTGGGTGTCAAAGAAAGACTTTTCTTAGAAATTAGAATAATTGATTACCTTGTAACTTCAGTTCTTTGATGTATTCAAGCAAGTTTATAATTCTGAAGATTATCTATGCTTTTTTTCTTGTGGTTAGAACTAATGCTATTTCCAGTATTTTATGTTGTAAGCAAAAGCTGAAAGTCCTTTTCTATTTTTGATTTACTCTGTATTGTCAGATCCGTCAGGAAACACATAACCAACCTAATTTGAGTGAAATGTTTTCTAAGTAGGATGGAAAGAAGCAGTTAGAATAAATGATTGTTGCTAAAATTAAAAGTGTTGTTAACATAGCAGGACACCTACAACACACACAGTCTTAACTGAATCATTTATAGAAATGCTTATTTTATAAAAAAGATGTGGCAATTAATTTATAGGAAAACTATATACCTCTGAGATATTAATCATTTTTACAACTGAAGTCCATAACGTTTTTAATCTTTTAGAGACTCAGCACTCTGTACAGACAGTATGATAGCCCAAGTTTTAGTCTGAAGTTCTTCTGGATATAAGCCTTTCTTTAAATAAAAGAGAAAAAAAGAACGAAAGAAAAGGTGGCAATTATCCACTGTGCAGCTATAGGAAGTCTTGCTATTTTAAGCACATCCTTCAATGAGTGAATTGACTTCATTTGTCTTCTTCCCAACAACATGAGGTTTAGAATGCTCCACTTCATAAAGTATTTTACAATTTTAACCAGTTGAAAAGAGGCCAAGCTCACAAGTGACTTCTGGATAACTTTAAACAATTTGATCAAGATTGTGCATCCTCCATATATTTCCTGTTGAAATTTCTGGTCTGAAGCACGCTTCAAGTGAATATATAATAAGAGTTTTAGGCATCCCAGACTGCTTTCTTTGCTTGCACATAGAGATTATTTTCTGAATGGTCTCCCAGTAGCACAGATTTCTGTTTCCTACACTACATAATTTTAATTTTAATTTTTTTTATTAGCAAGAGTAATCTGGAAACTATTTCAAAAAGGAGATATCTATTTGATTTCTCCCTTTAATAGTGCATTGAGGGCGGTCCAAAACATATAATTAATGAGATTTTATATTTCCTTGAATAACAAAACAATAAGATATTTTCTTTCAATAAGCTACAAAAATTTTAACTTTGTAACCCTGGATGCAAATCTACAAAAAGTTAGCTAGCTCAACCAAAATTTCAGTTGGGTTCCACTTTATGACCACAGAGAAAAGTTGTCTCTGCACAGTTTCTTCTTTTCTACCAATAAAATTATGGTAATGAGAATTTGAAATAGAATGCATCTTCAGCCACACTGGAAGACATCTTTGTTCTCAAATTATTATAAGAGTAAGAGGCTATCATAGCCACAAAAGTGAAAGGGAATTCTGAGTGAGACTGTCATGTTCTCAGAGTTCTATAAAGATAATTCAATAAACCAGTGAGAAGAAGATATGTAGAATTTATAAAAATTATAGATGAGATCATTTTTAAAGAAACAATAAAATGAATGTCAAAGGTATCCAGTTCATAATGAGGAAATGAGTTTTTTAAAGGTAAAACATAAAAATAAAAAATGAAAGAACTATTAAAATGCACCTTCATGAAAAGATGAAAGTGAACCTGAGGAAAATATTTGTCATACATATGACAGACAAAAGACATAATAATTTTGATGTGGAAATAATTTTTATAATTTAAAAATAACTGATAATCCAATTAAATATGAGTCAAAGAGAAGAATAGCCAGTTACCGGGAAAAACAAACTCCATTTCTTTTCAACACATACAAAGTCAGAATTTCACTATAGATAAAAAAAATTGGATGCACAGATCTTTCTTAGCCAACAAATTAACAATGATGACAAATAATAAAGACAAACTATGCTGACTATTATGTGGGTAAACAATTTTTGTAACTATTGCGAACTGTAAAATTAGTGCAGTTTCTTCAGAGGTCATGTGGGGGATAGATTTTAGAAGTTAAAATATACATATCCTTTGCCCTTGGCAGTTTTAATTTTCATTATTTATTCAAAAGAGCTGTTATGCATACAAATATGTTTATATACCTTTTTATGTGTTTATACTGCTTGGCTTTTTTGGTAACAGTGAAAGGTCAGAAACAAAATGAATGAACAATGATAGAGCGCTTGTTAAAAAGTTATGTATACTCGAAAGGAATATTCCACTAATTGTACTTCTATAAAGCAGAAAAATAACTAGCATGTGCTGCAATTTTTTGTGTGTATGTGTGTATAGATACTTATATATGCATAGAGCTTTAATGATTTACCTAGGAGGTTGACTAGTAGTCTGAAGAAAGACAGAGACTGCTTTTTTATCCTAGGCACTTTAGTAGTGTTTGAATTTTTACCAAGTGTATGTGTATTACATGTTCTGTAAAATAAACTAAAATAATTTGAAGAATGATCTATCTCTATAAACTGCTATGGATAAAAGTTCCACATATACAACAATCAAACAGAAAGAAGAAATTTAACATTCTTAGTACGCTTATGGGCACACTATCAGGGGTGAAAATACATTTTCCTTGTTATAAGTTTTTACCACTTAAATGTGTAGGTACTACCTTTCAGATGTAATGATGGATTGATAAAGATGCTAAAATAGAAAGATGTATGCATTGTTTTCCTCTTTACCCCTTTATTAGAGAAGTTTACAGAATGATCATACATAAAATAAAGGATTCCCATATGCCACCCCACCTACAACAACTTGCATTGGAGTGGAGAATTGTTACAATTGATGATAGCACATTTTTATAATTTTTTGTTCAAGTCCATGGTTTAACTTAGAGTTCACTGTTTATGTAGTGTAGTTCTATGGATTTTTATTTTTTTAAATTTTATTGCCATAAAAAAATCTACTCCCACCCCCCCTTTTAATCATACTCACATATATATTTCGGTGCTGTTAATTGCATTTAAATGTTGCTCTACCATCACCACCACCCATTACCAAAACATTTCCATCATTCCAAACAGGAAACCTGTACATTTAAAACCTTAATTTCTCATTCTCTATCCCTCTGCTCCCCCATTCCCTGATAACCTATATTCTAGATTCTGACTTAATGGGTTTGCTTATCCTAATTGCTTCAAAACAATGAGATCATACAGTATTTGTCCTTTTGTGTCTAGCTTATTTCACTCAGTATGCTGTCTTCAAGTTTCATCCAGGTTGTTGCATGTATCAGAACTTCATTATTTTTTGCAGTTGAATAATATTCCATTGTATGTATATACTACATTTTATTTATCCAGTCATCCACTTGGGTTGCTCCCATCTTTGGTCGATTTTGAATAACGTTTCTATGAATGTTGGCATGCAATATCTGTTAGAACCTCTGCTTTCAATTTTGGGGGTCTATACCTAGTATAAGTATAGACCTATATTGAGTGATAATGTAGTTCTATACTTAGCTTTCTGAGGAAAAGCTAAAATGTCTTCTACAGCAGTTGGATCATTTTACATTCCCACCAGCAATGACTAAGTGTTTCTATTTCTCTTCATCCTCTCTAAAATTTGTTGTTTATCCTGATGAGTGCGAAATGATATCTCATTGTGATTTTCAATTGCATTCCCTAGTTGGCTAATGATATTGAGTGTCTTTTCACGTGCTTTCTAGCCATTTATACATACTTCTTTGGAAAAATGTCTGCTAAAGTTTTTTTTTTCCATTTTTAGTTTTTTTTTTTATCTTTTTGTTGTTAGGTTGAAGGATTTCATTATAAAAGTGCATATCAATACTTTTTCAGAAATGTGGTTTCTAAATATTTTCTCCAATTGTGTATACTATAATTTTACTTTCATGATAAAATCCTTTAAGGAAAAAATGTTTTTGATTATGATGGGGTCCCATTTATCTATTTTTCCTTTTGTTACTTATGCTTTGGGTGTAAAGTCTGAGAAGCCATTGCCTAACATGAGATCCTCAAGATGCTTCCCTACCTTTATTTCTAGGACTTTGATCATTCTAACTCTTATATTTAGATCTTTGATCTATTTTGAGTTGATTTTGTTTTATGGTGTGAGATAGGGATCTACTTGTTTTTTTTGCAAATGGAGATCCAGTTTTCCCAGCACCATTTGTTGAAGAGTGTATCCTTTCCCAATTGCATAGTTTTTCCAGTCTTGTCAAAAATCAATTGGAAAACAAAAATCAATTGGCCATAAGCATGAGAGTTTATTTCTGAGCTCTCAGTTCTATTCCATTGTCTACATTTAAAAAAAAATTTTTATTAAATAAAAAAAAAATACAAGAAACACAAACATTCCCAACCACATACACTCAGCAATTCACAATATCATCACATAGTTGCATATTCATCATCATGAACATTTCCCAGAACAATAGCATCAATTCAGAAAAAGAAATAAAAGGACAACAGAAAAATAAAACAAACAGAAAAAAAATTTACATATCATACCCCTTACCCCTCCCTTTCACTGATCACTAGCATTTCAAACTAAATTTATTTTAACATTTGTTCCCCCTATTATTTATTTTTATTCCATACGTTCTACTCATCTGTTGACAAGGTAGATAAAAGGAACATTAGACACAAGGTTTAAACATTGGTGTGTAAATGTCCATTTGTGTCCTTGCCCTCACGTCCTTTGAGTAGAGACAGCATATCGATGGGTTCTGCTTTTTAATCCATTCTGCCAGACTATGTCTTTTGGTTGGAGAGTTTAATCCATTAACATTCAGTGTTATTATTGCATGGGTAATACTTTCTTCTACTATTTTGCCTTCTGGATTTTATATGTCATATCTAATTTTCCTTCTTTTTACCTTTACTCATAGTCTTCCTTTCTACACTCTTCTCCACACCTCTCTCTTCTGTCTTTTTATCTGTCTCTAGTGCTCCCTTTAGTATTTCTTGAAGAGCTGGTCTCTTGCTCACAAATTCTCTCAGTGATTTTTTGTCTGAAAATGTTTTAATTTCTCCCTCATTTTTGAAGAACAGTTTTGTTGGATATAGAATTCTTGGTTGGCAGTTTTTCTCTTTTAATAATTTAAATATATCATCCCACTGTCTTCTCACCTCCATGGTTTCTGCTGAGAGATCTGCACATAGTCTTATTGGGCTTCCCTTGTATGTGATGGATTGCTTTTCTCTTGCTGCTTTCAAGATTCTCTCTTTCTGTTTGACCTCTGACATTCTGATTAGTAAATGTCTTGGAGTACATCTATTTGGATATGTTCTCTTTGGGGTACGCTGCACTTCTTGGATCTGTAATTTTAAGTCTTTCATAAGAGTTGGGAAATTTTCAGTGATAATTTCCTTCATTAGTTTTTCTCCTCCTTTTCCCTTCTCTTCTCCTTCTGGGACACCCACAACATGTATATTTGTGCGCTTCATATTGTCTTTCAATTCCCTGAGTCCATGCTCATATTTTTCCATTTTTTTCCCTATATTTTCTTTTTCATGCCAGATTTCAGAACTGGCATCCTCCAGTTCACTAATCCTATGCTCTGTCTCTTGAAATCTACCATTGTAGGTTTCCATTGTTTTTTTCATCTCTTCTACCTTACCTTTCATTCCCATAAGTTCTGTGATTTGTTTTTTCAGACTTTCAATTTCTTCTTTTTGTTCATTCCTTACCTTCTTTATATCCTCCCTCAATTCATTGATTTGGTTTTTGATGAGGTTTTCCATGTCTGTTCATATATTCTGAATTAATTGTTTCAGTTCCTGTATGTCATTTGAATTGTTGGTTTGTTCCTTTGACTGGGCCATATCTTCAATTTTCCTAGGGTGATTTTTTTATTTTTTGCTGGTGTCTAGGCATTTAATTAGTTTATTCCGGAGATTGCTTTCACTTCTTTTACCTAGGGTTTTCTTGCTGGATGAATTTATTGTCTCTCTGTTCTTTGACATTCACTTCAGCTTTATCTGGACCTCTAGCTTAAGTTTTGTTTAACAGAGGAGAATTTTTCAGTTATTGTTTTCTTGTTTCTTGATCTGCTTATGTGGTGAATCCCCCCCCCCCCACATTTAGGAGGGTCTACTTAGATAGTATAGACTCCAGCCAGATTTTCCCAGACCAAACTGTCCTCCTAGCAGGATGAAAGAGTCACCTGCATCGGTTTTCCCTGAGGGTGAGACCCAGTAGGTTGAAAGACTTGCCTGTGAAGTCTCTGGACTCTGTTTTTCTTATCCTGCCCAGTATGTGGTGTTTGTCTGCCTGCAGGTCCCACCAGCATAAGATGATGTGGTACCTTTAATTTTGGCAGACTCTCCCTGCTGGGGATGTGGTGGAGACAGATGAGAGGTTGTAGGCTGGTTTTAATGGCTTCAAATTACCAAGCACTGGTGTCTGAATTCCTTGAGGGACGGATTCCACCTGAGTTGGGCTTTACCCCTCATTTGGGGAAGGCACAGGCTCCAGACAAGCCCCCAATAGAGTTCACTTCTGCCTATACCTGGGGCAGTTGCAGCCTGAGAAGTTGTCCTGCCACTATATCCAAAGGCAGCCAAGCCTTTGTAGAAACACAGCCACAAACCTATGTTTCTGTCTTTATTTTTTTCCTCCTTTTTCTGTCAGCCCTGCCCCCTTGGCGCCAGGGCAAAAATGAGCAACCTCTGCTTTGACCAGGTTCACCTAAGCTGGGGGCCTATTTTTAGTTGTCAGAATTTGTTAATTAATTCCACAGTTGGCGTTTGATTGTGCTCAGTCCTGCTGCTGGTAAAGTCCTTTCCTTTCCCCTCTGGGAAGCAGCCTGTGGGGGAGGGGTACAGCCACCATGGCTTTGGGAACTCACAGTTCTGGGGGGGCTCGCAGCTGGTCCAGTTGGTCCAGACTGGGGTACGCTGTGTGTCTGGTCACTGATGTGGCCCCAGGAGCTGTTCTGTTATGTTTTTGGTTATTTAGTAGTTGTTCTGGAGGACAAACTAAAATGCGCATGTTGTCAAGATGCCATCTTGACCCAGAAGTCTCCATTGGTCTACATTTTGGTTCTTGTTGCTTTGATTATTATAGCTTTGCAATATGTTTTAAGATCAGGAAATGTGAGTCCTCCAACTTCATTCTTCCTTTTCAAGATGGTTTTAGTTATTCGGGGTCTGTTACCTTTCCATATAAATGTGATAATTGGATTTTCTCTTTCTAAAATGAAGGTTGTTGCAATTTTTATTGGAATTGTGTCAAATCTATAAAGTGCTTTGTGCAGGATTGACATCTTAACAGTGTTAATTCACAATCCATGAGCATGGAATATTCTTCCATTTATTTGTGTCATCTTTTATTCCTTGAATAATGTCTTGTAGTTTTCTGTGTGCAAGTCCTTTACATCCCTGGTTAGATTTGTTCCTAATTATTTAGTTCTATTTGTTGCTATCATGAATGGAATTTTTTCTTGACATCTTTTTCCTATTGTTCATTGCTTGTGCATAGAAACACTGTTCATTTGGGGTGTTGATCTTGTATCCCACTATTCTGCTGAATTCATTTATTGACTCTAGAAGTTTTGTTGAGGATATCTCAGGACTGTCTGTAGATAGAATTGCACCATCTGCAAATAGGGAAAGTTTTACTTTTTCCTTACAAAGTTGCATGCCCTTTATTTATTTTTCTTACCTAATTGCCCTGGCAAGAACATCCAGGATAGTGTTGCTAACAGTGTTAACACTGGGCATCATTGTCCTGTCCCTAATCTTAAAGAGGAAAGCTTTGTCTTTCATGCTTAACTAGGATGCTAGCTGTGGCCTTTTCATATTCATGCATTCTACCGTGTTGAGGAAGTTTTCTTCTATTCCTAGTGTTCTATATATTTTTATCAAAGTATATTGTATTTTGTCACATGCGTTTTCTGCATTGTTCAAGATGATCATGCGTTTTTACTTTCCTCATTTTGCTAATGTGGTGTAGTACATTCATTGTGTTTCTTCTGTTGAATCAACCTTGCATACCAGGGGTAAATCCCACTTGGTCATAGTGTATAATTCTTTTTGTATGCTGTTGGATTAGGTTTGCTGTGTGTTGTTGAGGATGTTTGCTTCTATATTCATAAGAGATATTGGCTTGTAAAATTATTTTCTTGTGGTATCTTTATCTGGCTTTAGCATGTGATATTGGCCTCCTATAATGATTTAGGGAGTGCTCCTTTCTCTTAATTTTTCAGAAGAGTTTGAACAGAATTGTTGTTCTTGGAAAATTTAGTAAAATTCACCTATGTAGCCATCTGGACCTGGGTTTTTCTTTGCTGGGAAGTTTTTGTTATCTGACTCAACCTCTATACTAGCCATTTTTGTTGGAATCTTCTATTCCTGCTTGAGTCAATGTAGGTAGTTTTTGTACTCCTAAAAATTTGTCCATTTCATCTAGGCTATTCAATTTATTGGCATATATGTGTTCATAGCGTCCTTTTATTTCACAAGGGTAGGTCATAATATCCTCTTTTCATTTCTGATTTTCATTATTTGTATCCTCTATTTTTTCATTTTCTCAGTTTAGCTAAAGTATGTTGATTTTATTGATTTTTTTCAAAGAATTAGCTTGTGGTTTTCTTGGTTCATACTACTGTTTTGTCCTATTTAAAGTACCTTTGCTCTAAACTTTATTTCCTCTCTTAAGCTTCTTTTGTGTTTAGTTTGCTCTTCTTTTCCTAGTTATTCCAGTTTTGAGGTTAAGTCATGATTTGAGGCATGTCTTCTATTTTCTAATGAAAGCATTTAGAGCTATAAGTTTCTCTCTTAGCACTACCTTCACTGTATCCCCTAAGTTTTGGTCTGTTGTATTTACATTGTCATTCACCACAAGATATTTACCAGTTACACTTCTGATTTCCTCTTTAACCCACTGGTTGTTTAATATTATGTTATTTAATTTCCACATATTTTTGAATTTTCATTTTCTCTTTCTGTTATTGATTGCTAGTCATTCCATTCTGGTCAGTGAATATACATCAAATGATTTCAATACTTTTCGATTCATTGAGACTTGTTTAGTGGCCTAACATATAGTCTACCCTACAGAATTATCCATGTGCACTCAAGAAGAATGTGTTCTCTATTTTCATTGGGTACAGTGTTCTATATATGTCTAATTTGGGTTAAAGTGTTATTCAAGTCCTGTATTTCCTTATTGATATTCAGCTTAGATATTTATCCAGTATTGAAAGTAGTGTGTTAAAGTCTCCTACTATTAATTTAGAACTGTCAATTTCTCCCTTCGAATCTGTCAATATCTGCTTCATGTATTTTGGGACTCTGCCATTAGGCACATATATATTTATAATTGTTATATCTTGCTGTTGAATTTTTCCTTTATCAGTATGTAATGATTATCTTTGTCCCTTGTTACTGGGACAAAGTTTGACTTAAAATCTATTTTACCCGATATTACTGTATTCATCCCAGCTCTCCTTTAGTTACTCCTTGCCAGGTATATTTTTCCATCCTTTCATTGTCAACCTATTTGTATCTTTGACTTTTAGGTGAACCTTTTTCAGACAGCAAAGAGTTGGGTCATGCTTTTTAAACCATTCTTCCAATCTCTGCCTTTTGATTGGGAGAGTTTAATCCATTTACATTTAATTTTACTACTGACAATGCAGTCTTTCTTCTGCCATTTTGCTTTTGGCCTTTTTAAGTCTTATGCTTTTATTGTCCCCCAATTCTGTTAAGAGTTTCCATTATATTTATTTGCTTTCATGTGTTTTATCATCCTGGGTATCTTCTCACTTCTATCTAGACATATTTTTCTCTGTTTTCCTTGTGGTTGCCATTGAATTAAAATATAACACCCTAAATATATATATAACAATTATATTTGGTTTGATACTGATTTAACTTCAATTGCATGCACATATACTCGTCCTCTAACTGTCTGTCCCTTCATCATTTTTCAACTTGTTAGCACTTATATAGTTGTACATTGTTATGTCCAAAGACCTACATTCATCATTATTTTATATGCAATTACATTTTAGCACCTGTAGTAAGTCATAGTCAATTTACATACCAAATAATACAATGTGAAAATATTAACATTAATAATCATCCAAATGGTTGTCTTTACCACAGTTCTTTATTTCTTTATGTTAGGTTTAAACTTCTAGTATTCTTCCATTTCTTTCTGAAGAACTCAATTTAGCATTGCTTATATAGCAGGTCCAGTAGTAATGTACTCCCTGTTAATGTCTTAATGTTTTAATCTCTCCCTCATTTTTGAAAGAAAGAAATTCTCACCAGATGTAAAAGTCTTCACTGGCAGTTGTTCCCCTTCAGTAATTTACATATTTCCACCTACTGCCTTCTTGCCTTCATGTTTTCTGATAAGAAATTAACACTCAATCTAATTGGGACTTTCCTGCATGTAACACATTTCTTTCTCCTGCAGCTTTCAGAACTCTCACCTTTTCTTTGGCATTTGCTAATGTAATCAACATATGATGAGGTGTGTTTTTCTTCATATTTATCCTGTATAGATGTACCCTGAGCTTCTTGGATGTGCTAATTCATGTCTTTTATTAAGTTTGGGGAGTTCCCTGTTATTATTTCTTTGACTAATCCTTTGGTTCCCTTCTGTCTTTCTTCTCCTTCTGGGACAACCAAAATGCATTTATTTGTTGTTTGACGGTGTTCCATAGCTGTCTTAGGCTATTTTCATTTTAATATTTTGTTTTTCTTCCCACCCCACAGCCTCACTCATTTCATGCGTCTTAGCTTCCAGTTCATTGATTCTTTTTACTGCCAGCAATAGTCTAGTGTAAAAACTTTCCTGAATTTTTTTTATTTCAGCTATTTTGGTCTTCAACTTCAATGGTTCTGTTTGGTTCCATTTTAAAATTTCTGTCTCTTTTCTTAACTTCTCATATTTCTCATTCATTATTTCTCTGATATCCTTTAGCTTTTTTTATATATTTTCCTTTGTCTCCTTGAGCATTTTTTAAATCATTTTTTAAACTTTGTTCAGTATGTCCACATCGTCATCTTCTTTTTTGGTGTTTTCTTGATTTTTATCCTCTTCTTTTAGATGGGCCATCATTTCCTGTTTCTTTGTTTGTCTTTTACTCTTTTATTGTATCTGTACATTTTGATATTTTTAAATGTTAAGTCTGGGATTTAATTCCTGAGACGTCAGTTTCCTGGTTGGAAAGCAGCAGGTGATAAGACAGAGATTTTCTTGAGTCTTAGCCTCCTATCAGGAAGGTCTGCCTATGTTAAGTGCATTATGTAGGATTTTCCTTGAATTCTTGGGCCTATATCTTTTCCTAGGCTTTTGCTTTGTTTTAAAGTTCCCATGCTTACAACTTGGTTGTCTCCTCCGTTTCCCAGAAGGCAAACCTCCATCACCTGTGGATCGGAAGCCAGCAGGTTTTGTCCCAGATGTCTGCCTTTATAATTGGCAGACATCTCCTTTAATGCTCCTTTCATTGTCTCATGCTTGTTGTTTCCTGGAGGGCAAATTCCAGAGGAAGCTCATCCTCCAGCAGGGGCTTTCTCAATTTGGTCTTCCCCAGTCAAAACAGGACCAGTGACCACAAAGGGGGCCCAAACCAGCTCCAAAGTGTCTTGTTGAGGAGGTCAGGAAGGGCCCTACAAACTCTAATGGCTCCCCAAAGCTGAGCTTTCCTGATCTGCCCAGAAAATGCAACCCTTCGGCTAACTATCCCCTGGATCCCTGAGGTGCTGCATTTTTAAGTCTGCAGCACTCTACCCCTGTCCAGGAGGTTTGAAACAATGGATGCTGCAGCCTTTGCCCAGGGTGAGTTGAAACAACTGCTGCACTCAGAGCTGGGAGCCAGCAATCTATATTTGCTAGTTAAAAACCATAAACTGTGATCAGCTATGCACATACCTGTCCTTAGGGAAGAGGATTTTTTATGTCCCATACTGTTAATAGCTGCTTACCAGGAACTGGACCCCAAAGTGCCCAGCCTCAAAAATGGGGTGTGGGAGGTATTACCTGCTCATAGGAAGAGCAATTTATAGTCCTTTACCATTATTTATCAGCCTTTTTCTCCTGCTCTTCCCTGAATGCTGTACAGTATTCTTCTGTCCTCTGGAGTTTCAAAATGGTTGTCTCAGAGAGTTGTTTTGTAAGAATTCAAGAGTTTTGCCACGCAAAGGAGGACTCCAAGAGACGTTCTCTCATGCAACACGCAAGGGGTTTATTTACCACACATGCGTGGGGCTCACTGAACACGCAGGAACAGAGAGCCCCAAGCCTGGGTTTGGGGAAGCTTTTAAGGGGTAGGAGGAGGGGGGTGAGGGTCGAGCATGGGTCACAGGTGCTGCTTCATGCAAGAAGCAGATAACAAACATTTTGCAAGAAGCAGATAACAAACATTTTTCTCACATGAGTCATGGGAGCTGCTTCATGCAAGAAGCAGCTGTCTCGTTGTGCAAAACTCCCTTACTCAACCTTCTCAGTTGCATTCTTAGATAAACTTCCTCCGGCAGTTACAACCTTGCATAACCAAGGCAGCAGATAACCTTGCATAACCAAGGCAGCAGATAACCGCCCCTGGGAAGTTCCGGGTTGTTTTTCTTAGCCTGATGGGGCCCATAACTCTTTTCTTTACGATTCTTAACTCACACCAAATGCATAGCAGTGAATATAAAATGACCCAAATGCTTTTGCTGGATATTTCTATCATTCAGAAGCTAAAATATATGTAAATAGCTAAATTAAGCAAGAAAAATTAGCTACTGTTAAGCTTTATAAAATCCTTCTTTACATTCCCCACTCCTTTTTGTACATATCTCTAATCTTAGAGATTTTCTGGGTCATTTAATACAACACAGGAAAGTTTAAAAAAGTATAAACAGCCAAGAGATTATGCTGCTATTTTTCAGACTTATTTTAACCATGGGGAGACAAGCAAAATATTAAATACATTAACAGCCAACACCGGGGTTAGATTATACATGAGAGCAGAGGGGGTATTCCTGGCCCTGAACAGGGAATAAGGCAGGAGCATGGTCCAATCATTCAAGCCAGTCTCTATAGCTAATTTGGTTAGGGTCTCTTTAATTGTCCTGTTTATCTTTTCTACCTGTCCTGAGCTTTGGGGTTTGTCTGCACAATGCAATTTCCAATTAATCCCCAATATCCTGGCCACACCCTGATTTATCTGGGCTACAAATGCGGGTCCGTTATCTGACCCTATTATTTTTGGTAGACCGAACTGGGAAAAATTTTTTTACATAATTTTTTTGACTATGACCTGGGCCGTTTCTCTCTTAGTTGGGTAGGCTTCAACTTATCCTGAAAAGGTGTCTATAAAAACTAGTAAGTATTTAAGTTCATATTTTGAAGGTTTGATTTCAGTAAAGTCAACTTCCCAGAACTGCCCAGGTCGAGTTCCCCTTAGTCTTTTTCCATTAGGAGCTTTGGTGGGGTAGGCGTTTATAATTTGACACACCTGATATTCTCTGGCTACGCGATCTGCCAGTTCTTTATTTTTTTTTGAGGCTGTCAGAGGGTACAATTTCCTCTGGTCTTGCAGGAGCTGCTGTAGTTTCCCTGTCCCCAGGTGAGTGAGCTGGTGGACCTGCTGTCTGTAAGCTAGGGCTTCCAACTCTCCTTGGGGTGTAACCTCAGATAGTGTCTCAGGGGGTTGCTGGTTTTCTTTGGTTATTAGGACCAAGTTTATAGGGTCTCTTAATGCTGCCACTTTTGCTTCTTTATCTGCTCGCCTATTACCCATGGTTACTGGGTAATAGGCGAGACTCTTTGGTGGCTAGCACAGTGAACAATGGCTAGTTATTTGTTTCAGCCCTGGCGGCCATGTTGCATGTTTCCAGCATCGCTGAGGGTGGATTTTATACATGCTATTTTAATTGTCCCCAACACTTCCTCCCTTTGTTTTTTTTAAAAGGATGGAGGAAGAATGCTGATCCAGCATTCTTTTAGCATCAACCTTTGCTGGGGGAAGTAGAGGCCTCATCCCCCAGGTTGTTTGTGGCTCTGTTTTTCTGGGGAGAGGAATTTTTGCAGAGTGAACCTCTATGCAAGATGAGGCATACTTCTCAAGGAGCTCGAAAATGGCCTTTAAATGTTTTGGCCCTCCTTTGCAGTGCTTTGTCTTGCACCCAGCGGTACCAATCATAGCATAAGCTAGAAGCATATTTTCGAGTTGTATGCTGCTCCCGTAGGAGTGGGGATTCTTACCCAAGAGGGTGGGTAGCAGTCAGATATTTTGGTTTCATACCTTGGTTAGCGAGATGAAGCCGGTGATAATGCACTTGAATGGGCCTGCTTAGGGCAGAATTAATTTGGTCCTTAATTAGCTGTATTATTCTTTTTTCTTTTATTAACTTTTTTTCTCTCTCTTTCTCTCCTTTGTTCTTTTTCCTCCTCTGTTGCTCTCTTATAAAACACTTTTTTAGCTTCTTTGACTAAATCTCGCAAGGCTAGGTCCTGCAACCCATCTAAGCGCTGCAGCTTGCATCTAATATCTGGAGCTGATTGGCCGATAAAGGCCATGGCCACTGAGGATCTTTGATCCTCTGATTGAGGGTCAAATGGAGTATACCTACGGTATGCTTTCCTTAGTTTTTTTTTTTTTTTTAAAAAAAGACTGAGGGCGATTCGTCCACTCCCTGAATAATTTCTTTTACCTTGGCCAAATTGATGGGCCGGCGTGCGGCTGCTCAGAGACCCACTACTAGAGTCTGGCGATAGATGGACAGATGCTCCCTACCTTCAGAGGTGTTCAGGTCCCAATTAGGGTGGCGCAGCGGGAACCGATCGTCAATGACATGCTGGAGTTGGGTGGGTCTCCCATCTTGTCCGGGAACTTGCTTCCTGGCTTCCAGTAGGATCCGATCTCGCTCCTCCATGGTGAAGAGAGTCCCCAGGAGTTGCTGACAATCATCCCAAGTGGGCTGGTGAGAGAACATAAGGGACTCCACCAATCCAGTCAGCCTAGTGGGAGCCTCGGAAAAAGGAGGGTTATTATTTTTCCAGTTATATAAGTCAGAGGAGGAAAAGGGCCAGTATTGTAGAGTGGGCATTTCTCCCCCGTGTCCATCATCCACTGGAGGCCCGTACGGTCTGAGGGGGAGAGTGACCGCCACATCAGATGGGCTTTGTGCTCGTCTGCTTCGTGTACTATGTGCCGGTCCTGGTTCATCTGGGATCGTCTGTTGGTGAACCTGCGGAGAGGGAATGGAAGAGAGCGGGGAGAGAGAACTAGAGGAGGGAGAAGGTGAGCTGAGAGAAGGGGGGTCCTGTACCGGAGCTGAAGGGTAGGGAGGAGGGGAAGAAGGACCTGCGTCAAAGAGGAGTAGATCCAATTGGGATTCCGGTAGGACTGCAAGAGGTAAGGAAGGATAGAGTTTTGGAGCTTGAGAAGGACCCGGCACCTTGATTGGGAGTACAGAGGGAGAGTCATGTTGGCCAAGAGGAGTAAGAAATGGCCTTACCCATGGAGGTGGGTTTTCACACAGGTCCTGCCAAACCATGATGTAGGGCTGCTGGTCCGGGTGGCCATATGGGTCAGGGCGGAAGATGACTGACTTGACGGCCCGAATCAAGGGTAGATGAAAAGCTCCTTCCCGAGGCCATTCCACATTAAAGGAGGGCCACTCGGCTGAGCAGAAGGTCTGCCATTTGCCTTTTTTACAATAAGAGATAAATTCTGACCTCTTTCCCTGACCTCAGACCAGTGCCTTAAGGTCAGAGAAAGTGGAGTCGACATTCCCTGACCCATCTTTGGCAAAACAAAAACAATTCCTAACACACAAATACAGACAGACACACACAGAGCTGGCACACCACGTTTACACAGTTTCAGAGACACAGCTCAGACTGGCCTGATGACTGTGATCGAGTCTCCCCCCGTCAGAAGGGAAACAGAATCAGAGTCGGCCCTGTAGGAAGCCTCCAGGCGTCCCCAGAGGTCCCCCAATCCTGAGGCGTCCCTCGGGAGAGTGACCTGCAACCCCTGGACACGTCTGCCGGTTGCGGTCGGGGAGTGCTCACGCAACTCTCCAACAGTCACTGCCAGTCTGACAGACTAAGCGATTGCACCTCAGACAAAAAGGCCTCACTTACCCCAAGAGAAAGAGCTGTTGGAGCCTCCCCTTATGAAGAGCCGATCTCGCTGGGGCCTCCAAATGTAAGAATTCGAGAGTTTTGCCACGCAAAGGAGGACTCCAAGAGACGTTCTCTCATGCAACACGCAAGGGGTTTATTTACCACACATGCATGGGGCTCACTGAACACGCAGGAACAGAGAGCCCCAAGCCTGGGTTTGGGGAAGCTTTTAAGGGGTAGGAGGAGGGGGGTGAGGGTCGAGCATGGGTCACAGGTGCTGCTTCATGCAAGAAGCAGATAACAAACATTTTTCGCACATGAGTCATGGGAGCTACTTCATGCAAGAAGCAGCTGTCTCATTGTGCAAAACTCCCTTACTCAACCTTCTCAGCTGCATTCTTAGATAAACTTCCTCCGGCAGTTACAACCTTGCATAACCAAGGCAGCAGATAACCTTGCATAACCAAGGCAGCAGATAACCGCCCCTGGGAAGTTCTGGGTTGTTTTTCTTAGCCTGATGGGGCCCATAACTCTTTTCTTTATGATTCTTAACTCACACCAAATGCATAGCAGTGAATATAAAATGACACAAATGCTTTTGCTGGATATTTCTATCATTCAGAAGCTAAAATATATGTAAATAGCTAAATTAAGCAAGAAAAATTAGCTACTGTTAAGCTTTATAAAATCCTTCTTTACAGTTTGGGTGAGAAGACTGAGTTCTGGAGCTCCCTACTCTGCCATCTTCCCCAGAAGTGTCTATGATATATGTGGGGGGTCAGGAGCAATAAATCAGGCAATAAATCAGGCCCTAGCAAGAAGAAGATATCCGGAGTCACAAGATCCATGGCAGGAAGTTCCCAGGAGTTAAAAATGGAACAATAATCATTGTTAAGAAACAAAAAGAATGGGATATATTGTGCAACAGCAAATGGCATTTCTCTGCTTCTGTAGATAAAATTGCTTGCTTACAGCTGCAAAGCAAAATGTGGCTCAAAAAGATAATGTCCTTTTTCCTGCTTCTGTGGATATGCTTGTGGTTTTTACCTTTATAAGCCCTCCTTGAGAACTCCTCAGGACTGCTCTCTGATTCCTCTTTCTTAAGTTTCTGAGGCAGTCAATAAAGACTCCTAATTGGCTTGCAAATTGCTTTGACTTGTGTGGTCTCTCTTCTGGTGTGCCCCACAAGAGTATACACACTTTAATATGACCTTTGTATGAAAATTTAAATAAACAATCTTGATTCTCACTTTATTTCATGAGTTTCAAGTAGTAGAGTGTTTAGTTTCACCTTAAACTTAAAATATGTTAGTTTTTTTCTTTTGCTAACATAAATTTCAAAAAAATAAACAGGTTGTATTATAAATTTTTCTTTACAAAACAATCTTAAATTTTATTTAAAGTTTTGTTTTTGTATTGGTGATATGTCATGATAATTATATCCTTTCATTTTTAGTCAGCTGGGGTTGTGACACATAAAAATAAATGATTTGTGGGAGGTAAGGGTAGTTCAGTGGTAGCATTCTCATCTGCCATGTGGGAGACCCGGATTTGATTCCCAGCCCATGCACTTCCCCAGAAACAAAGAAGCAAAACAAACAACAAAAAACAAACAAAAATTCAACAAATTGTCCTGCAATGATGAGATACATGGAAAAATAATGAGATGTGACCCCACCATTAAGCATTCTAAAGAATGATTTGGGTTTATTTTTCTAATAATAATTATCAATGAAAAGAATAAGTGTTAAACATTATGTATTTCAGACATATGTAAGAAGATAAACTATTGGTAAGCTGCTTTTTCTATTATTTCTAAAAAAATAATTAAAGAGAGATCAGTGTATAATCAGAAATTCCCACAATGGGATTGAATAGGCTCTACCTACTCCATTTAACATGCACATATTTTGCTTTAAAATGAATTCTTGGTTCACTTTAAAAAATCACCCAAATCCACTATATAAAATTTCCCCAGCATTTTACAATTATTTTGGAAACTTCTTTCTTTATTTTATGTTGTATCTGTCATTTGCTATTTGACGAAGTTAATCTCCATAATTATATTAGAGATGACTGCAAAAAATGCATTGCTTTGAGAGGTACGATAAAGTATTATCAACCAAGTCATTCTCTAAACCTCTTATCATGAGCTCATGTTCTATTAAGCTGACCAGAAGAGACTAATGACAAGGGTCTAAAAGATAAGTTTAAGACTATAGAGCCAGAATTCAATCAATTTCCTGGAGAGCCAAAACATAGTTGGAACTCGAGATCTGTATCAGTTAATGAATGTTCCATTGGATCCCAAATATATCAAAATGGCAAATTTCAAACCTAGCCTTTTAGTGGTAGGAAATTGATCTGAGTATCCTTTCCTTTTACCTGTATTTATTTCAAAGCTCTGCATTTTGTTTTATGGCCTATTTAATAATATCAACAGATTCAGTAGTCAATACACACTTTAGTTTCTCCTACATGCATTTTAAAAATACTTTTTTAAAAAACCTCTTGTCGTATTTACTTTACTTCTACTTTTTCTTCATAAGCTCAAGGGGTGTTCTCGCAGACATAGAACTCTTTCTGCTCCCGGTTGTTCTGAATAGTCAGTTCATTAATTTTTCCTTGTCCCTACGAACATACATTGTAGATGTTTCACTAAGAAAATATATAAATAAAACCCATGGCGTGCCATAATAATTTATGCCTAATTTAGTATGGCCTAAGGTCATGGGAAATTTTTATTTATTTTGACTTTAAATTTATTTTGTAAAGCTATGAATATAGATAATATTCTAAGAGAGAGAATTTTTAACCAAGAATTATAATGAAGGTCGTTTTCCTAATGTGTTTAGAAAGATTAACTCAAAGATTAAATGAAGGAGGAAGAGGACAGGCTATTAAATAAAACAGAATACAATTTAGAGAAAAAGCATTCACTAGCTTTAAAATTAAACAAATGAAGCAATATATATATATATATATATATTTTTTTCTTCTATTTTGGTATGGGCAGGCTCTGGGAATCGAACCCGGGTCTCCAGCATCATATTTTTTTTAAATATATGAAAACTTTTTGATGCCAGGAATCCATGTTATTCATCACCTGACAGAATGACTAGTATCTGTGCTCTTTCCTCTTTACCCCTCAAATATATAGATTTTCTTTAAATAATTTGGAAAATATCTAACCCACTCCTTTTCTTTTTCACTCCATATGTATCTCTCCACCTAATTGGTAATATATGAACTCTCCCAATAGCAAGAAACAGTGTCTGCATAAACTCTCCAATATGATAAAAGGAAAAATAATACAAAATAATTCCACTGGCCAGAAGCAAATGATGAGAACTGTGAAAGAAATGTGTTTCTTTTTTCCTCATTCGCAAAATGAGAAATAAAATACATTCTGAGTTACAGACACATAGAGCTATAGACAATTTATAGCTTCAGTTATACAACATCGCAATAAGCCTGAAAGAGAAAGACACTTTTTTCTAGCAGGCACACAATTCTTAAATGATTTGAGCTCACAAATAGATAAACAAACAAAAAAAGAGTAACACATCAGATTATCTGTTATCTCTTATCCAACAGAGAGTAATTCTCCTTCAATTGCCCAAAAGACTAAACTTCCAGCCATTGCTGTGAGCAATGCAAAATAAGTTTTTGAACATGTGTGACTCCAAAGAAAAAAACAAAAAACAAAACCAATGGAGAGTAAAAGAAATCCTGTAGAAAGACTCATCAAATTTAAATTTCCTTTGCCAGTAGTATTCATATTTTGAGTCAAGAAAATATGTCCACTCATTAAGATGGTGGAGTGAGAAGTTTTAAGCCTCCATCTCCCAACAGAAGTTTTGAGTATCCAGCCAGCAGGAATTGGCAGAAACATCTTTCCTAAAATTCCAAAAAATAGTTAAAAGATTGAAGTAACAGGACAAGCACTGTCTCAAGAAAAAGTACACTTATAAGTGGTAGAATCCTTTGGAGCTCTGGTGGGCCCTTCTTCCATTTCCTCACCAGCTCAGTGCAGAGCCAGCCTGAACTGCCTGGGTGGGTCCCTGATCCTGGTTCCAGAGGGAGCAGAGAAACCCTTGCACATATATTGGGAGTGTGCATCTCTGGCACAACCTGGTGGTGGCCTGAGGGATGCACCATCCCAGAACTTGTCCTACGTGTAGAAGGCAGTTCACAGAGCTCTCCTACAGAACGCAGTGGGAGAACAGTCATTTTGTGCTGCCTGGGGCAAGGAATCGCTGGCTGTAAGACATACAGTGCAGTACCCAGGACCAAGAGAAAACTGTTTGGTAGGGAAGAATAAATAGAGAAATGGGGGACTTCCAAGGGCCAGAAACATATGCAAAAGAAAAGAAGATGCACAAAAAGGATCAGGGAGGAAGGGGATTATAAGAAGATGGCAAGGTAAGAAGCACCAGTATTCAGTCCCTCCACCAGAACAACTACTAAACAAGTAGGAAAATAACTTGAAGCAACAAAAGGCATGTAAGAAACAAAAGGAGGAAAGACCCACCTGGTTTAAACACATTAAATGCCCAGCAAGGTGGTATGGCACTGTGAGGTCCAGCTTTCAGGTGTCAGAATGAGACATAAAAAATCCACTTCCCTAAGTAAAGGGGTGGCAACAGGTCATCACTGATCATGGCTTTTGATTAGTGACTTCACATATCTGGGCACCAGCTATGAGGGCAGCCATTATTCCAGACAAAGGTAGCTGAGGAGACAAATTCACTGCACTTCCACAGAGCTACAGGAGACAGTTGAATGACTGCATTATCTGGGAAGCTCAAGAAAACACAGCTTTGGGGAGCCATGGAAGAAGCCTGACATACTTCCTGATAACCTCCCCAGGGCAATTTGGAGCTGATCTGGACCTCTTTCATGGGTCCCTGGTCTTGTTCTGACTAAGAAAGATTGACCTGGGAAAATCCTATCCAGCACTCCCTCCCTACTAGCATTTACTCTTCAGGGAAAATAACTTGAAGCAACAAAAGGCATGTAAGAAACAAAAGGAGGAAAGACTCACCTGCTTTAAACACATTAAATGCCCAGCAAGGAAACTCAAGGCACGCAAAACAGGATCCACAGGAAGAAAAAATATCCTGCCACCCTGGCAGAGGGAAGTCTGTTTCCTGGGCAATATGGGAGTAACTCAAAGTCCTGGGAACAGGGAAACTCTAAAATAATTAGCAAGCACAAATCAAACAAGACAGGTAGGACCGTGTATGCTGTATTTTTCTTGTGAAAGTCATTCTGTTAAGAGAGCTCCTACTCAAAAAGGTCTCTGTCTTGTCACCAGCTGGTTACAAAATCAAGAAACAGACATATCAGGAAATAAATCTCAGAGTTAACATCTTAAAACATTAAATGTACAATCCTAGGTCCCAGCTCAAGGACCTGTCATTTCAGTCTGGGGCTGAATTGAAAGAAAAAGCACAAGGTGCTGCTGGTAGAGTGATCATTCTTTATTCATTCCTTCTGCTTTGCCAACTTACACAGCAGTGGGCCTTATATACTAAATTACAGGAAAGTGGCATTTTGCCAAAAGAATACATCATATATGGAGTACATGATTGGCTAGACATGTGCTACGTCGTGGTTATATAACGGATGTTGAATCATAGTTAAGTAAGCTATGCTGAATCATTCTTCCCTGGAACTTCAGACCTGTAAGCAATTATGAGGGTCATCTTAGCAGGCTGGTTACATTTAAAATATTCCAGGCCCCCCCCCCCCTCCACCTCTCAAATGGCCTGCATTCTAGAGAACACTTTATTCCACAGGGCAGCTTCTTGGGCCTATAAACCACAACAATAGAGCAAGTAACAAAAAACAACTAAAAATTCAGCTAAGAAAGCTAAGGTGATGGTCCCTGCCATAGATGCCCACCAGGACCACAAAGGATCCTGTGAAAGGGTGTGGATAGCCTTCACTTCTTCATTCATTTCATGGAAAGCATCCTTAAGCAAATCTTGATTGTCAGGGACATATACACATGTAACACATAAATCTGCACAGGTTCCTCCTTGAGCAGCTGTTGAAAGATCTAAGGCCATGCTGTAAAACAACCTTTCTCATTTGGGTAGTTTCAGTCACCATTAGGGATAGAGCTTGTCCTGTTTGATTAAAGGCATGAGCTGTATGCTTAGCTACGGCCTCAGTTTTTAATTTTACTTTAATGGTTTCAGGTCCTAGAAGAAAGAGAGTTACAGATAAAACCAGCAGGCAGCTCATTTCTCACAGTGCCAATGGTGGTATACTATATCCCAATTGTGGGGTGTCTCTGGGAAAAACATGAGAATTTGTCCTTTGATATAGGGTTATCTCCACATGCACTGTCCTGTCCAATTAGTGGGTAGGTAGGGCTATCATCCACAAATCCACATAAAACCTTTAGGAAGCTGATTAGTTGGCTTTGTCCCTACATCAGGGTGGCCATCCCATCATTTTGGGGGGAGTGTGGATACTATGGTAATATTACAAAAAGACTTGGGGGTCCATTTTTTGACTTGCTGGGGGTCTCCCTGATGCTGTTCAATGTACCATGGTGCCTTTTCTCTTAAATTTACATGTTCATCTATAAGCCATCTCCATCCATTTTGGATGGCATATCCAAAGAGTTGGGGAGAACTGTCCATGTCATGGTGGAGCAAGCTTCAACTGCTCGCTGTACTTCTTCCCACTTGAAGTTCAGTACATATTCAGCAATGAGAGACATTGTGGACCCTTGAGTAGGTATGGGCCCATGCCACTAGGCTGATGGCCACAATTAGCCTGGTCAAAAAGATAGGACAGCTTTAGAAATCATTAGATGCAAATCTCATCCCTCAGGAATAATGCAAGCCATGCTCTCATCCTGTAAAAGGATAGAGGCAGCCAGGGGGTTTTGCACCAGGTGGAAGTACTAAAACCAGGTCTGCTCTGTCCATTCTAGCACAAACAGGATGAAGCTCTATAGGCATGAAGGATATAGGCCAGAAATTTAAAACATATGTTCCTCAAAGTAAAGAGCCTTTCCCATCATCAAATAAAGACATACATACGGAGGCTGGCCACCTCAGGATCCAGGTTTGTACCTGCAAACCTCGAGTTATTCTGTCTCCCCAAGACAAAAGACATACTGACCTGGAAGGGGCTTTGATTAGCATTTTCCACAGCCATGTCTATTCGTCTGAAGTCCCTGGTTGTAAAACACGGGGGACAGGTAGTAACCCTCCTTCCCATACACAGAGTCTTTGTAACACATCACTTCCTTCCACTTGCATATGTCAGGACAATGTATGTCTTTTGATTACTAAGTCTAAAGGAGAATGGCTTGTATGCTGAGGCTGTTTGTTTAATAAGCAAACAGCAGTAGCCAGTTGGGTAGCCTACCCCTTTAATGTTGGCTCTTCCAGGAGTAAAACTCGAAGTTTTCTTTCAAGAGGCCACTGTACTTTGCAATCATTTCCACAGCTTGCAGTCAGTGTGGGACATGCAGAATCCACTGTAAATCCAGACCTCTGGCCCAATCCTGAATCATGAACTCTGTAAATGGGAGTCCCTGTCACATGCAATTTCTAAGGGTCTTCCATACCAGGCACCTAATATTTTCAAAGCTCAGATGTATCCCCCTGGGTGGCTGCCTTGGCAGGGTATGCAAAAAACAACCCTGTAGTGGTATCTACAGCAGTCAAGTCATATTTATATCCCCAAGAAGGCTCCCAAGAAGAAGTACATATGCAATGTACTCACCAATGTTGTAAGGGTTGATCACCCCATCTCACTGAACCCAGATGCTCCCCCATTCTGTGTTGGTGAGGAGCAGTTTTGGCATATTAGGACAGGCTTTACTAGCTTTTATTGCCTCTATTGCAGATATGTCTATACCATATCACCGGGCTATCTGTAATAAAGTCCGAGGACCCACATGCCCACTTTGCTGGTGTAGCCACAAAGCCTTTTCTGTACTAGGGGTGTGCAGCAACCACACTCAGGCCAGAGCATCTGCAGCATTGTTACCATGACAGTTCTGTGGCTGATGTCCTGGTACATAATAAACAGTAACCATTTTAGTGGCACACTGGCACTGAAAGTCTTCCCTCATGGGATGCCCCCAAATATGGCGTTTGCCTACTGTCCGTTCCTGAGCCTTCCACTGTGTTAGCCAGAGAATTAATCTATGATATACTGTCCAAATGTCAGTACAAATACTTAGGGGCTCTTGTTCATGCATATTATAACCCAAGCTACCCACAGTTGCCCACTGGCTACTTTGTCCTGTACCTATTTCCAACAAGTTCTCCTCAGTACCCAACGGTATTTCCACTGCCATCTGATGGAATGGCTTGCCTCTGTTAGACCCTTCTGTGTACGAAGCATCAGCTGGTATAGGGGGTTGACCTTCCAGGTATGGGCTAGGTTGTTTTGGTACTAAAGAACTTATAGACCCCAGTAATTCTTGAAATGTTATTGGACCCAAAAGGGTGTATAACTCCTGGGTGAGGGGGCTGGTACTGAGCACCACTCGTTGCTCTAAATAAGCCCCCCATTTACCCAAGGCAGAGGTCTGGGGCACACTACTATGAGGAGTTGTTATCCATGATCATACCCAACCAGCTATTGGATGGGAGGTACTCACCATTACTCTTTGCAGACCCATAATGGGCTCATTTGCTTACAAAGCAGTTGTGCTGGTTTAAAAGGTTGTATGTATCCTAGAAAAGCCATGATTTAATCCTAATCCCATTTTGTAAAGGCAGCTGTTTCTTCTAATCCCTATTCAGCACTGTATGCTTGAATCTGTAGTTAGATCATCTCCCTGGAGATGTGACTCAGTCAAGAGTGGTTGTTAAATTGGATTAAGTGGAGACATGTTTCCACCCATTTGGGTGGGTCTTGATAGTTTACTGGAATCCTATAAAAGAGGGATGCTCCCTCTTTTAGAGAGGAACATTTTAGAGAGTGTGAGAGATTTGGAGAGAACAGAGAATGCTGCAGCACCATGAAGGAGCGAGTTCACCAGCCAGCAACCTTTGGAGAGTAAGAAGGAAAACACCTCCCAGGGAACTTCATGAAATAGGAATCCAGGAGAGAAAGCAAGCAAATGACACCATGTTCGCCACATGCCTTTCCAGATGAGAGAGAAACCCTGTGTTTGTCATGTGCCTTCTACTAGAGACAGAAATCCTGAACTTCATCAGCTTTCTTGAACCAAGGTATCTTTCCCTGGATGCCTTTGATTGGACATTTCTATAGACTCATTTTAATTGGGACATTTTCTCAGCCTTAGAACTGTAAACTAGCAACTTATTACATACCTTTTTAAAAAGCCATTCCATTCCTGGTATATGACATTCCAGCAGCTAGCAAACTATAGCAGCAGTATAAACAGCAGCTAGTTGCCACTCAAAAGGGGAGTATCTCACCTCTGCTCCTTTCCATACTCTGGAATGGCAGTGTTGTGCACTATATAGGCTCAGGATGGCAAAGGACCAATGCCAAGTACCAATGTGGCCTATCTCACTCAGACAGTATGCCCTCCACATCGGTCAATGTGGGTCAGAGGACCATCATCATATCTGTCTGGGTTTCCATACAGCAATGTGCATTCTGCCCCTGTGTCCACTACGGCTAGAATGCTATTCATTGCGGGGGAGTCAGTATATTGAGGGTTTTACATATGGCCTTCAATCTTCTCATTCACCAGCCACCCGGGCTTCTCAGTCAGCCCATCAATCAAGCAGATCCAAGTCATTTCCACCACTTTAGTGTAAGAATTCACGTAAGCATAATGGATGACTTTCTGTTTGTTTTTGTTCCTTTTTGTTTGGTGAAACATTGTTCTCAAGCAACATTCCACAAAGCTGATAATACTTCATTGGGCTATTGGTCAATTTTCTCTGGGTGCACCCTTGTGGCTGTCAAGTCCACCCACATTTGCAACCAGGATACCCTGGTGGGGCCACCAGTTTTGCCAACCCCTCTCCATTCACAGGGTGCTTTCCATTCAAGTGATGGCTCTATTCCTTGTTTTACCAGGTGTACCCCCTTCTTCTGTTTGCATACCTCCACATCCCCCAACTGTGCCATAGCGGTAGTTACTTCATGCACACTGTGGTCCACATATGGGGCCAGAATTGCAGCCAAGTTACCAAAGGTACCGGGAAGTGCCGTGACCAAAATAATATCTTTCATGCAGGTGGTAAATGGCTCATAATTAGGGGTTCCATTAATGGGCTTGGAACATCATTTGTCACATTCCCATTTCCCAGATGATTTGGACAAAGTCCATATACACAGTCCATTTACTTGCAGTTTTTGGAAGTTCCCCCAGGTTCTGCCAGACTTATCTGGCCAGACTATCAGCTTTTTGATCAATGAATGATTTCCTTGTCCTATCTGTTGGCTGCTTTGTATGCACTGTCACAAGGATGGGTGCATAGTTATGGAACCTAGTTGTGCCATCTCAATCTTTGAGAGTTCCAGGCTGTTGGCTCCATTGTCCCACAGATGTAACAGACATGCCAGGAGAGTCTCACCGGGTTTTTGCCATACCTGTTTCATGAGATCCCAAGGTCCCTCTGGAGTATACACTGTATTCATCATCTCATGGTGAACCTGTTTGGGGACACATTGGTCCACCCTCTGGAGCCAAGAGCTGGTCTTGTTCAACCTGTTGTTTTATTATGGGGCAGGCATGGAGAAAGGGGGTCATACCTGCCTAAGATGGCATTGGTTCACCTCCAATTCCCTTTTTTTCAAATGACCCCAGCACTGTCACTTCCTTCCTCTTCCAGGGCTTGGATCTGGGCTTTCAGTTCATCCTGCTTTTACTGATGCTTCTGAGCATGTGTGTGTGCTGTTAAAGCCTCCTTTGCTGTTCTTGTGGCATGGTTAAGAAAAACCAAGACACTTTCCCCGTCATACCTGGCTGGGGAATTGGAACGCTGGCACTGAGATCTTTTAAAGCCTTGGCAATCGCATGTGGTATGAGAGCCACATGATCCCAAACCTCTGGAGCAGACCAGTGCAGCAAGGCAGCTGCTACGGGATATACAAACCTGTGGGAGGGCACATTCCATCCAGTACTTCATTCTGTGGGCACATCCTCACCATATCCTGCTGACTATGCCAAGTGTCAGATCCCAGCTCAAGGATCAGTCTTTCCAGTCCATGAAAGAAAACATGAGATGCTGCCAGTAGAGTGGTTGTTCTTTATTCATTCCCTCCACTCTGCAACTTTACACAGTGGTAGGCCTTTTATACCATATTGCACAAAAGTGGCATTTTGCCAAAACAGTACATCATATATGGGGTATGTGACTGGCTAGACATTTGCTAAATCAAGTTATGTAATACACGCTGAATCATAGTTATATAAGCTATGCAACTTCAGCCCCAGAAGTACTTATGAGGAGCATCTTAGCAGACTGTTTACATTTAAAAATATTCTGGGCCTTACATACAGTATGAAAAAGCACAAGACAGACAAACAGAAAATGAGAGTCCATCCAAAGGAAAAGGATAAAATTTCAAAAAATGTCAGTGAAGTAAAGCAGACTATGGGAATACTAAACAAAGATTTTTTTTTTTAAGGACATTTAAAATGTTCAAGGAGATGAAGGAAAATACAAGGAGAGACAGAACTAAATATCAGGGAAAAAATTAATGAGCTATATAAGAATCTTAATAAAGAGAGAAATTTTAAAAGGATCCAAACAGAACTACTGGAGTTGAAGACCACATAACTGAAATGAAAAATTCCTAGGAGAGTTTCAACAGTGTGGTAGAGCTGGGAGAAGAAAGAATCAGAGAAATTGAAGACAAGCCAATTGAAACAAGTCAGGCTGAGGAGTAAAAAGAAAAATAATTATAAAAAGCAAAAATAGCCAAGATACCTGTGGTACATGACTAAGCATGGCAATAAACACATTTTGTGAGTCCCAGTAGACAAAGGCAGAGAGAAAGAGGCATGCAGAATAATCAAATAA
The DNA here is from genome assembly GCF_023851605.1 of Tamandua tetradactyla. Lineage (NCBI taxonomy): Eukaryota > Metazoa > Chordata > Mammalia > Pilosa > Myrmecophagidae > Tamandua > Tamandua tetradactyla. The sequence goes on from NC_135348.1 coordinate 9,107,883, forward strand.
ATAACGAGCAAGAACTTCCTAAACTTAGCAAAGTGCATTAATATGCCCATCCAAGAAACCAAAGCACACTAAACAGGATAAACATGAAGAAAAAATATCCCACCATAAATTTATCACACTGTAGAATCAAAAGGTTAAGGAGAGAGTTCTGAAAGTTGCAAGAGTAAAACAATGTGTTATATACAAGGAAGCCCCAAGTAGATTGAGTGCTAATATCTTATCAGAAACCATGGAGGCAAGAAGGCAATGGGTTGAAATACCTAAAGTGCTTAAAGAAAGCAACTGCCCACAAAGAGTTTTATATCTGGTGATAACTCCTTTCAAAAATGAAGGAGAGATTAAGACATGTACAGGTTAAAAAAAAAAAAAAAGCTGGAGGAGTTCATCACCAACAGACCTGCCCTATAAGGAATAATAACAGGGTTTCTTCAGACTGAAAGGAAGGGACATGAGACAGTGGGTTAGTGATTCAAAATGGCATAAAGAAATAAATACCTCCAGTACAGGTAACCATTTGGGTAATTATAAATTCTAGAACTATTGCACTGTATTTTGGGTATGCAATGCCACTTCTTATTTCCTAAAGGTATTAAATGTAATTGGAATAAGGTAATGATAAGTCTGTGGTTTAGTGTATAAAATGTACAAAGTTATAATTGCAAGTAACAAGTACAAAATGGTTGTAGGAACAGAGAAATATAGGAAAAGTGTAGGTGCATATTATTGAATTCAAATTGTTATCAAACCAATATGATTATTATATATTTAGGAAGCTAAATTTTAAACCCATGGTAACCACAAGGAAAATATATGAAAATTATAGCCAGATAGAAATGAGAAGGCACCCAGTATGGTAAACAAATATACAAATTCAAATAAATATTAAAGTAGGCATTACTTTGAGAAGAAAAAGAAAGGTATAAGACTTATAAAAACTAAATAGCAAAATGGCAAAATAAAGTCCTGAATTTTGAGTAGGTATTTAAATATGAATGGGTTAAACTCTCCAGTCAATAGACAGAAAATGGGGGAATGAATAAAAAGAAAAAAACATGACCCAACTATGTGTTGTCTGCAAAAGATTCATTAAAGTCAAATATGCAAGTTGAAAGTTGAAAGTGAAAGGAGGGAAATATATATACTATGTGTTTAGTGACCAAAAGAGAGCTAGGGTAGCCATATTAATATCAAATAAAATGGAGTTTAAGTAGAAAACAGTTACAAGAAACAAAATGGTCATTTTATATACTGAATAAGGGATCTATTCAACAAAAAGGTATAACAATTATGACTATATATGTATTTAACAGCAGAGCCCCCAAATATATAAAGCAAATACAGATAGATATGAAGGAAGAAATTGGTAGTTCTAGATTAATGGTTGGAGACTTAAATATACCTCTTTCAATAATGGATAGAACATCAAGACATAAGATCAATAGGGAAATGTTAGATTTGAATGAGATTTTAAATCAACTAGATGTTACAAAAATATATAGACTGCTTCATGCAACAACAATGAAGCATTGTTGTTTTGTCTCAGGTGCACATGGATTATTCTTCAGGAGAAACCATATCTTAGGTCACAAAAAAAGTCTCAATAAATTTGAAATTATTGTAAATGCACAATATATCCTCTTAGGCTACAACATAATGATGTTAGAGGTAAATAACAAAGAGAGAAATAGAAACTTCAAAAATATGTGGAAGTTACACAATGTAGTTATAGACAAACAATGAATTAAAGATGAAATTACAAAGGAAATAAAAAATATCTTGAGGCAAATGAAAATGAAAATATAAAATGTCAAACTTTACCAAAAGTAGTAACGGCAGTGCTATAATGGAAATTTGAAGTCTGAAATGCTTATTTTAAAAGAAAAGAAAGGTATAAAATCAAAGTCCTAACAACTAAATTGGTAAATGTAGAAAAAGAATAGCAACCTAACCCAAAGTGAGCAGGAGGAAGGAAATAGCAAAGATTAGAATGCAGATAAATAAGACAAAAAGAAAATAATGAACGAATTAGAGAACAAAAAGAAAAGAATCAACAAACCAAAAGATGGCTCTGTGTAATTAACAAACTTTCAACTATGATGGCAAAGAAGAAAGAGAAGATGCAAATAGTTAAAATAAGACTTGAAGAAAAAGACATTGCTACCTACCTCACTGAAATAAAAAGGACCTTAAGAGGATAGTATAAGCAACTGCATGCCAAGAAAGTTGTAACCTAGATGAAATGGACAAATTCATAGAAACACATAAACTGCCTACACGGATTGAAGAAGAATTAAAAGATCTCAACAAACCAATTATTAGTAAAGATATTTAATCTTTAATTTAAAAAAATCTCCCAACAAAGGAAAGCCTAGCACCAAATGACCTATGGGGGAATTTTACCAAACATTCCAAGAAAAATTAATACCAATGCTTCTCAAACTCTTCTAAAAAATTGAAGAAGGTGGAAGACTCTCTAATTCATTGCACTAGGCCAACAGCATCTTCATATCAAAAGGAAAAAAAAATAACAAATGATCGTCTCTTATGAATGTAGATGCAAAAATTCTCAACAAAATGTTAGCAAACTGAATACAACAGCATATTTTGCATTAACTCCCAATTATCACTGCTGGGTGATAATATCTATATTGGGAATGTAATTGATACTCCTTAAGGGTATGCTTGGAAGGATTGGGATGCGAAGATTTCTGTTGTATGTTTTCAAATTTGAAGAAAGAAAGAGAAACTAAGAAAATATTGACAAATGTACTTCATGATCTGAATAGGATCGAAGCATGGAAGAGAAAAGGCTCAAAAGGACATTATTACAACTAAAAAAGAATTGGAATATAGAATATAAGCTTTGTATCACTGTCAACTCTCTTGGATTTGATAACTGCATTACTATGTAATGATATTTACAAAGGTAAATATCGTTGTTCTTAGGAAACATATATGATGTATTATATATCCAAGGTGTATGAGGTGTGCAGCCTACTCTCAAATGATAAGATAATAAGTACATAGATAGACCGTGTGGTAATTTGTTATGGTAAGTTGTTATGCACCCAGATCAGGACATGTTCTTTTAATCCATTCTTGGGGTACACCTCTCAATTGAGAGGTGATTAGCCCTTCAAGGTAGGTCTTAATCCTTTACAGGAGGGAGAATATTAAAGAGAAGAAAACCCCTGGAAAGGCAGAAAGAGAGCCACTGAAACCAGAAGCCAGGAGAGAAGGGCCAAGGATGCAGCCAGGTGCCTTCCCGCGTGATAGAGGAACCCCAGGTGTCAGAAACCTTTCCTCAGATAAGGTGTCTCCTCTTGACTTAGTTTGGATATTTTCAGGGCCTTAGAACTTTGAATTTATAAATTAATAAATTCCCATTGAAAAAGACAACCCATTTCTGCTCTGTTACATTCTGGCTGTTTTAACAAATCAAAAGAGATGATGAGGTAGGTAAGTAGATAGATAGATAGATAGATAGATAGATAGATAGATAGATAGATAGATAGATAGATAGATAGATAAGTAGATAGATAGATAGATAGATAGATAGATAGATAGATAGATAGATAGATAGATAGAATCATATAGCAAAAGAGGTGAAATATTAAAACTGATAGATCTGGGTATTTTGGTTGGTGACAATGTGGCATTCCCTGCATGGGACTTACTCATTTATTTATTTTTGCAACTGCCTTGTAAGATTGAAACCATTCCAAAATAAAATGTTTAAGAATTAGAAAAAAAGGAAAAATATGCCTCTTGTCTTGAGAACTTCTCTAAAAATGCAGTTTACTTATCTCTGTCAAGTGAGTACACTTGAACATTTGATAGATGACTGCCAACCTTTTAAAGTATAATTTTCAAAGGTTAAAAAACATATCTTTCAGGAAAATATAAAATAAACGCATCACAGATTTTAATTCAATAATTACCAAGAGAACTGATAAGGCACTAAAACTAGTTTAAAGATTGCATATAAACAAAAAGATATATATATGCATGTCTCTCTCTGACTATACATACATATATATACATACACATATGTATATACACACACATATAAGATTGCTGTGAAAGACACAAAACAATCTGAATTCTTTTTATCTCTAGTGAGCAAAAAGGTTAGCCTTTCATTAATCATTGTTCTTACAGAGTAATAAAAAAGTCTAGTCAATGGAAAATAGAGCCTAGTACTGTTCTGAAAGAAAGTCTTGTTATATCTCTTTTACCTATGTACAAGCTTTGGATAATTTTTCTGTCATTGATTTACCAATAAAAGTTTCTTTCAAATTTTTGTTAATTTAATGAAATCCACATTTTTGTAAAAAAAAGAAGTACAATAAAAATGTTAGTAAGTGATTTGATCTTTACTCTTCAAATGCTATGGCTTCAGATTCATCCTCCAATCCCATCCCCACCCCAAAAGCATGTAAATATTTTATTGTGATTTGACCATACCCACTGTTGTGGATTCAATATCTCCAGCACTAAAGAGCCAGTGGATCAGACCTAACAGAATTCCCTTATGTTGAGGATGTGGGGGTTCCTATGGTGTACAAGGCAAACAGGCTGGATTCAGATTCTGAAATATCTGAAGACTGATGTCTTTTTGAATGAACAAAGAGAAGAAAATAAACATCAAAGAAGATAAATTTCGACCTAGATGTGGCTTTCACAGAGTAAGTTATATATATCTGTCCCAAGCACCTTAAGAAGAAAAGGAACCAATAACCAACTTGATGTGGCAATAATGCCTTAGGCACGGGAAAGGGATATGTTTCTATAGTAGAGCACTTTGAATATTATTCATTTTAAGAACAAGTTTGGATCTGAAATAATGGCTTCACTTGTCCCTGAAGTTCACCGTGGCCCAAATAGCAGTAATTTAGGAAACAACCCATGGCTAGAGGAGGTTGTGGTGACCTTTAGCATTCTCCCTCCATTTGTCTATTGGTTTTTCACATGGCTTTGGCATCCATTAGGCACAGGATGGGCTAGAGTGGTGGGTCAATACACTTGGAGGGATCCATGGGAGAGACTTCACGGCTTATGGTGCAGTTTGGGACTGGGCTACAACCACTGGGAACCATGGAACACAGGTAATGATTGAGAAATGTGGAAGGTTGTGGTGGGGAGAGGTCAGGCACTGTCACTCTGGGAGCTGCTGCAGCATCTTACATAACAATATAAATCGTGATGAAATGGAAAATAAGTGAACACTGCAGGTGATGCCCAGAATACTTGGAGGGATATTTCCACATGGCTTGCATCCCTCCATCATCACTGATCACAGAAAATGGGTATTAAGATTTATGTGATCTCATCTGTATACACAAGTGGCAAGCCCCACCGTGTCCACTAGTACACATCAATTTATCTATTATTGGTGCTCTGATCTAGGTGCAAAGGATATTTGTGCTACATATTCACATATGGACAATCTTAATAAGAATATTAGGAGGTGTAGAAAAAACAATTGACCAGCATTTTTCCATGTATCAATAGCAGACAAATCTAAGAATAGAAACTCAAATATTTTTATTGAGTAGTTGATTAACTAGTGTACACTGAGTTAAAAGAGTTAAAGGACCTCGTTTTATCACAATCTGTTCATAACTACAGGTGATATTTCTGTATTCATATAGTTCATCTTTTTAATTGCATTCCTATATCCAGGTATTTTCTTACAATACTACTGTTTTACAATTATAAACTCTTTTAAGGATTATGTCTTACCCATCATTGATCTTTATCATTGATCCCTAGTGCTTGACATAGTGTGTTATACAAAACAGGCACATGATTAATGTTTATGAATATCAAAATAAGCAGATAAGTTGACTCTGAATGGTTTGGGGTAAACTTCTAGAGCCTGAAAATTACAGACATACAAATATTTCCAGTAAATAGCACAGAGGAACATTCCTCTCAACCAAACAACAAATTTGTAAATTGCGACCATCTCAAATTCATGAATTTGTTGGAATAGAAACACACTTTTGGTGGCAGTGCTGGTGGTGTGTATTTCAGTATAAACAGATATTTCATTCTGCTAATTTAATCTGTTGCAATATCAAGACTTTTGATTGAATTTCTCGATAATTTCTAGTTGATCCCAAACCAGTGAACATTTGTAAGTTCCTTCTGGTTAATGACAACAATATATACTTGGCATGAAGTTTGCACTAATCTAATAGCATTTCCAAATAAAAGAAAATAAAATGAACCAAAGTTGAGGGGAGAGTTCAAGATAGCATATTATATCATTTAATTTGCTAGGTATGCTATATTCTGCTTTTATACCAAAATTACTATGATCACAGTCCTCACTTTATTGCCAAATTAGCAGAGGAAGTATTTTGACACAGAAAAGCTAAAGATCAAGCAGTTAGAAATGTCAAGAAATGATAAATGCTTGAATTTTTTTTTGCATGGGCAGGCACTAGGAATCAAACCCAGGTCTCCGGCATGGCAAGCGAGAATTCTGCCTGCTGAGCTACCATCGCACCACCCTAGAATGTTTCTTTTAAATATTCTTTTTCTATTTCTAAATCTATTAGTTGAGCTTGGGAAGACTGAATAGATTATTAATTCCAAAGAGCTAAATGTAATAAGCTTTCATTATTATTTAAAAATTGATACAAGCAATTGTATTGGGCCCTGAATAAGTTATCTTCAAGGAAATAAAAACAACAGAATTTAGAATTCATCCTCACTAAGATTTCTTAAAAATCTTTCATTGAATTCAGTCCTGCAGTCCCAAAAGACTAATATGTCTTTTTCTGTGCCTCTCCTTCTCAGGCATTCTGCATATTGGATTTATATTGTTTAAAGTCCTCTCAGAAACAATCTGCTATTAATGTTTTCTAATATATAAGGGTTATTACTTCTCAAGTGCTGACACAAATCAGAGGTCAATGCATTATAACCTTTACTCTCCAGTTCTCTAATGTTTCTATTGCCAAAGAGATCACAGAGAAATACTGATGGAGAATACAGTCATTTGATTTTGAATAAGATTTTGTTGCTCAAACAGCTTTATTACTGATCAGTAAGCTGCCCTTGGTTGTCCTTGCAATTAGGTGCCTCTCTACCATTAACTTTTAACATTAGGCTTACGTCATGCTATTATGATTTGTCACTCATTGTTGGTGCTTCTTTGCAAGAAATTGTCATGACACACAAACACAATTTGCCTATTGTTCTTCCAGATGAATTCAGAGGAGAAAGAATAAAATTTTCTCCACTGACTATAGTCAACTACTCTTTCTTGCTAAAACAACTAATCTGGATCGATTAACCTACAAACAACCTGTCAAAAAAGTGTGTTTGTACTTTAGCATCTTAAAAGGGCGTACTTACATGGGAGCAAGGTTTTACTTGAGATAGAGTAAATTTCTAAACCCATAGAGTTTAAAAATTTAAAAGTGGGTGGCCTGAATATGGAAAGGTATATTGAAGAAAAATGAATGCTTATAACTCAAGGTTGTAAAACTAAAATCTAGTTATGTCAGCTTAAGGAAACACATGTGAATTGTTGTTACATTAACAATCCCTCAACAACACGTGTATTGAATGCCTAGGATTTTCTAGAACCAGAGAATATTTTGACAAACCAGTATCCTTGCTAAACGGCAGGTAGGCACTTAATGTAGAGAGCTATTTCATTGATTTAAGATGCTACGTTTAAATTGCCTGCTGTACTGATCAACATTGACCCTAGCAGTGATGGAGGAGTCCATGCCAAGTGTTGGCCAACTCCCAAGCAGGAGAACTAACCTCATCTCTGCAGAGCTGTTCTAGTTCCCTGTACCAGAAAGAATAGAAACTTGCAATTTTTTGAATTAGAAATCTTATGTAGATATAGGAACAATGGAAAATGGGTTGTCCTCCAGAGGAGGACAAGGAGAGGACCGTAAAGGTCTCTAAATCAGACTACGGCTGTGACCTAGGATATGCAAATATTCTGGGGAGTATGCTGAATGTACAAACTCAAATGCTTTTGTTATTCCTCTCTACAGTATCTGCATTTTTTTTACCTAGGGATATGTGAAGTTTGGTCTACTGTCTGGTGCTGTGCATGAACTCTTTGTTACTGAGCCACAACAAGATAAACACATAAATTGAGAATAAGGATTTAGAAATTGTATAGCTATTTTCCATTGCTTCAACATCCAACCATGTAATTAGTGTTAACCTCTTTCAATGAGGTGTAAAATTTAGAAAAGTCACGTGCTGTCCAATTTTCAGATGAACCATTTGTAGCCTAAGGTGCTTCCAAGTCTCTAGCAGTAAGTAGGATCATATTTGAGTGGGTGATATTTTAGGGTTAGTTTGTCTGCTGTACCTAAGAGTGTGTAAATAGAAGAAAATATAAATGCCCTATGATTTTATAAGCTGTTATTTTATCAATCATTTTAACTTTTTATGAAATCCTTTTTATAATTTATAGCTTACTACGAATGGCTGAATTAAGGAAGAAATATTTATGTATTAACTTTCAATCCTAACTTGCTAACGAAATAAGCTCAGTGGAATTTTTTGTGGAGAAGAGATACACTTTTTCTAAACTCAACAATAGTAGTAAACTAAATGATAATGATGAAAGTGATTTCAAAGAAATGAAGACCAAAAGATTTCATACCGGTTTTATTCACAAGTGTTACTCTTCGAATACTGAGTTTGAGTTGGAAGCTCATATTGGCGAAGTGCTAAACCAATGCACTATTTGTGAAGATGTATTGGATAATAATTAATAAATATGAAACTATCAAAATTTAAACAGCATTTACATTCAAAGGTTTAAGACATAACTTCAAAATCAAAATAATTCTTTGAAAGAAAGAGATTTCTTAATTCAATAAAATAGAATTAAATATCTGCTGGCAGAAGCAGATAGTCAATATTGCACATGTAAATATAACTGCTTTACAGACTTCTTATAAATTAGCATTTTAGATTCTAAGACTAAAACATCTTTATACAATTGCCAAGGCAATAGTGAAACACTGGAGTAAACATATTTCTTTGAAAATATTGGGTAAAAATGTAGCAAAAAATAGTATTCAAAAATAGAGTTCTATTGTGCTGTCCATTTTTGAGTTTTTGTATCTAGTCCTGTTGCACAGTCTGTATCCCTTCAGCTTCAATTACCCATTGTCTTACCCTGTTTCTAACTCCTGCTGGACTCTGTTACCAATGACATATTTCAAGTTTATTCTCGAATGTCCGTTCACATCAGTGGGACCATACAATATTTGTCCTTTAGTTTTTGGCTGGACTCACTCAGCATAATATTCCCTAGGTCCATCCATGTTATTACATGTTTCATAAGTTTATCTTGTCTTAAAGCTGCATAATATTCCATCGTATGTGTATACCACAGTTTGTTTAGACATTCTTCTGTTGATGGACATTTTGGCTGTTTCCATCTCTTTGCAATTGTAAATAACACTGCTATAAAAATTGGTGTGCAAATGTCCGTTTGAGTTTTTGCCCTTAATTCCTTTGAGTAGATACCTAGCAATGGTATTGCTGGGTCGTATGGCAATTCTATATTCAGCTTTTTGAGGAACTGCCAAACTGCCTACCTAATTGTAAAGTAATCATGTTAAAACACTGAATGAAGCTGCATCTGAGCTATAGGGTTTTTTTTTGTTTTTTTGTTTTTTTTTTTTTGTTTGTTTGTTTTTTGTGTGTTTTTTTTTTACTATTATTACTACTTTTATTTCTTTTCTCTATATTAACATTTTATATCTTTTTCTGTTGTGTTGCTAGTTCCTCTACACCGATGCAAATGTACTAAGAAATGATGATCATGCATCTATGTGATGATGTTAAGAATTACTGAGTGCATATGTAGAATGGTATGATTTCTAAATGTTGTGTTAATTTCTTTTTTTTTCTTTCCGTTAATAAAAAAATAAAAAAAAAAATAGAGTTCTACAATTTTACATTTCTCCAGATCAGTATCATAAAGATATCAAGTCTATAGAAATGAATCCATAAAGTCTGTGTAATTGTAAATAAATTCCTAATGGGGTTTTCAGGAACCTTGACAAGTTGAACCCAAAACACATATAAAAGATCAAAGGGCAAAAAGAACCAAGAAAATTTGGAGAATAGTAACGTAATCTATCAAATATCAAAATCTTTTGTAAATCTGTAGTTATTTTAAGATTGTGATATTGTCCCAGGGATAGAATAATAGACCAAGGAAACAGAGTAAGGCTAAGAACCAGATGCCTGCACCTGACAACATGATCATGGGGCAAAGACCATATCATGCATGAATCAGGAAACAAAAAACTATTTAAGAATCGTGCTGGGACACACACGATTACCTACCTAAGAAATAAATATAATTAAATAAATACTGCACATATAGCCAATGAATAAGCAATAAGGTTGCTGACAAATATTTTAATTTTTCAAGAGAATCACAACAGTATCTGACACTAAACTACTATTATTAATTTGTTTTCTCTAAATACTTAATCATTGCAAATGTGAGGGATTTGTTAGTTTAAAAATCCATACAGATACCAACTGTGGTGATTTGCAATGATGTATATACCCTAGAAAAGTCATGCTTTGGTCCTAGTCCCATTTTGTAAATGCAGCTGTTTCTTCTAATCCCTATTCAGTACTGTATGTTTGAAACTGTAATTAGATCATTTCCCTGGAGATGTGATTTAGGGAGTCACCTCTTGATGTGATCTTGATTTAATCTTGAGTGAACCAGAATGACTGTTAAACTGGATTAGGTAGAGACGTGTCTCCACTCATTCAGGTGGGTCATGATTAGTTTATTGGAATCCTGTAAGAGAGGAAATACTTTAGAGAAAGTAGGAGATTTCTTAGAATCTGCTCTCTTAAGAGCAGAACAACACAGTCACAAGAAGCAGAGTCCATCAGCCAGCTACCTTTGGAAAACGCCTCCCAGGGAGCTTCAGGAAAGGAAGCCAGGAGAGAATCTAGGCGATGACGCCATGTTGGCCACATGCCTTTTCAGCAGAGAGAGAAACCCCCACCCAGTTCGCCATGTGTCTTCTCACTTAAGAGAGAAACTCTGTGTTCCCCATGTGCCATTCCACTTGAGAGAGAAACCCTGAACTTCATTGGCCTTCTTGAACCAAAGTATCTTTCCCTGGATGCCTTAGATTGGACTTTCTATAGACTTGCTTTAATTGGGACATTTTTTTGGCCTTAGAACTGTAAACTTGCAACTTATTAAATTCCCCTTTTAAAAGCCATTCCATTTCTGGTATATTGCATTCCAGCAGCTAGCAAACTAGAATACCAACTAAGGTCACTGTGAACTGGGAAATTCAGGGAATCTATGCATGATACCCAGAAATCTACAAATGTTGATTAAGGAACAGGTGTGAAAGGTAAAATTTTCAATCTTTAAGGAAAAATTAGGATAATGTATTTATGACTTCAGAATTGAGGAGATCTGCCAGGAACACAGCTCACAAAATGGATGCAGGATATATGAAGAATTATGGTAAATCAGTAAGAAAAAGATAAATACCCAACAGAAAAGAAAATCTATGAAACAGACAATTCAAGAATATCACCAGATAATTTATAGAAGAAATCAAAACGGCCAATAAAAATACATAAATATGATCAACTGCATGAAAAATCAAGAAAATGCCAATTAACAATGAAAATACATTTCACAAACAGTGAAAAATGACAATGTCTGACAATACCAGGTAAATTGGTACTAATATGGCACAGAGACTGATGGGTTAGTTCAAATGAATCCTGAAGACAAACAATTTGCATGAATACATGGAATACACTTCCAAAATGACCATTCTTCAGTCCCTTTCCTGTTTTTGCCCAGTTTTTGTTTTCATTTGTTTTTGTCCCGACTTGTGGAATGTCTCCCTATCTTATGGCAACTTATTATTTGCCGAAAGGCTCAAGGGGTTCCCTATATGTTTCCCACTCTGTAAAACTCCCTTTTTCCAATATTTTGTCCACAAACTCAACCCACCTTAGTAAGAACAAGTTTCTATCTTCTCTGCTCAGAGTCTCATCTTCTTCTCTTTAGGCTCATAATCCGTGTAACACAGCACAGGAGTGCCTCCAGGTAGGAGCCCAGAGTCATCACTTTGTTTTTTTCCCCTATTCCTAGAAAGCATTTTTATTTGTATTTATTTATTATTTGTTATTTATATATTATAGTATATATTGGATATATGTATTGTATGTTGTATATAATTTTGTTTGTTTTGTGTATATCACAGATTGTAGATGTATCATGTTATTTATGTTTATTATTTTATTTTAATTTATTTTTTCCAATGAAACATATGTTTTATGTATTTTATCCAGCTCAAACTTGAATATGAGAGTTTAATAGGAAGTAATGACATTTCAATAAAGAAAATTGATTTTTCTGCTTTTATAACCAAGGTAATTACTTTTTACCTTTTAAATTTAAACCATCTAATTATGATAGTTAAAAATTTTACAAGATCTGCTAGTGCATGAAGACCACTTACAAGAACATAAAAGCAGAATCCCTCACAGATGAACTTTTTGTTGCCTCTACCACATCCACATAATAATTAGTTTTTAACAGTTTCTGAAATAAATCCTCTGCTCTTTAATTTGCACAAAGATCTAATTAAATAAATGTACTTATTTCAGGTTTTTATCTGCATTTTATAAAATATATGTGGTTATGGAGATCTTAATTTGAATACCATCCTAACATGAATTATAAATGATATGAAGAATGAAAGCAGTTAACAAATTGCCCAAAATTAAATATTTCAGAAGTAGAAATTAACATATAATAGGAAAGATCTTATCATATTTAAACATAATCTTATACATGAAAATTACAATGATTTTCTGGGTTTTTTTTTTGAGTGCATGATCTGGGACTAGAACCAGGGTCTCCTGCTTGGAAGGCGAGCATTCTACCACTGAACAACCCGCACACCCTACATTGATTTTTAGCAAGAATATACTCTGCAGGGGTGTTTAAAAAGAAAATATTAATTTGTTTTTATTTAATGTACACCTGCTCACTTTGTAGTTGTAGCTAATGCTATTAAAAACAGGTGGAATTCTTAAAACTTCCAATTCTTTTGTCTGACAATTAGGACGATAAGTAGTAAGAATATTATGTTTCCTCTACCAAAAAAAGGAATATACAATAATACAAGAAGAATGATATTAAGCAAACATTAGAAAATATTGTGTCATTTTAGGATAGGGAAGCAGACATATGTGGACAAGGTTGTAATTGCATGTCCAAAAATAAGTCAAACAATTTATTGGACATGCAGTTTAATAACAAATGATACTGACCTTAGTCTGAATTGTTCGACACTAAATCCTTTATTTGAATCACTTAATTTGAATTGAGATAATTAATGACCTTGGTAAGACATTTAAGGGGTATATCACTTAAGATCATCTTAACATACTTTAAGATCTTTTGATTAACTTGTAATTTTTTATCTCTTAAAATCACTTAAAAAATATTTTTATAAGTATAAATAAATTGTAATTATTTTGGATATCAGTAGACCACCTACAGCAGACAAATGATATATCCTGTGTGTATGTGTGTGTGCAAAGAGAAAAAAAAGCAAGGATTTATTTTATTGATTCCTAGTAATTGATAACAAATTTGGATGTGAACATTAGATTTTTGTCCGATTGAAGACAAACAAATCTCCTATGATGGGAAAAGTTGCAAGACTTAGTACAGAGACCACCTTTATGACTCAAGTCTGTTTTCCAGAAAGTATCTAGCCTGTTCAGATTATTTTTTTCAAATAATGTTTTGATGACCAATAATAAATCTAAGTAGGAGAACACTAAAAGAAGATTGTCAACAGAAGAAATCTGTATAAAGCACTGTAGAAACCTCAAAAAGCTCATTAAGTTGTGGAACGCTACAACTGTGGGTAAAGTATGAGTTAAAACAGGAGAATTGGTTAGGAGTCTTGAAGGAGCAGTTAGATGTGGATAAACCTTTCATGCTTTTCATTTCTTACCAGGCAAAAAATAGAGAAAGTAAAGCATAATGCTTTTTAAGTGGGGTTGGTTACGACAGGTTGATCATGCATCTGGAGAAGCACAAGGCCTTAATCTTCATCTGCATATTCCTGTGGGTGTGAATCCATTGTAATTAGAATCTCTTGAAGATGTTATTTTTTGTAAAGGTGTGGCCCCACTAAATGCAGTTGCTTCATAATCAAGATTGCTGGGGTCCTTAATAAGCTGAAAAAATTCAGATCGCATGCTCAGAGATGGGGGCCCAAAGCAGCCCTATCAAGGATCTTCCCTGAGCTTCGAGGAAGTGAGTCCCTAGAAAACAAAGGCTCCATGTGAGGATTTAACTGAACAATCATTTGCTAAAGAGGTTGCAACTGAGCATGGATCCAGTCAGCTGTTTCAGAGGAAATCAGAATTGGAAGTAGTTATCCAGGGGGGATTGGTGGAAAGTCCTTTTGTATGATGGTTTAAACTCCCTTTATCTGATGCAAAACCAACAAAGTTTTTGCCAAATTTGCATGTAAGGACACTGCCAACCTGGACAGAAAGGGACAGAGAAGAGATAAACTGAAGTAAGAATGGAAATAAAGGGCAGAACTGTGGTAGTGGAACTCTGAACCAAATGATCTTCTCAGGCCACAAGCTCTCATGTATGTGGAAAGTGTAGATCTGTTCAGAGTTTGGAGGGCATAAGCCATCAGCCCTAGTTCTTGGAGAAGGTGGGGCTCCCACCCTAATGTTTGATGTTTGAGGAGAATTTGACTGCTACCCCAATCCTTGGAAAGTGGGATGCACAGTCCCAACAATTGTGAACAGCATGGCTATTATACAAGTGCTTGGAAAGAGTAGGGCTGCTGCACTAGCATACCTGGAAAACAAACATCAAGCAAAAACGACTCTCAGACTTTGAGACCTAATGGGGTTTGCCCTGCTGGGTTTCAAATTTGCTTGAAATCTGTGATCACTAATTTCTTTCTTTCTTTTTTTTTTCTTATGGAACGGAAATGCTATCCTATGCCTGCCATACCCCACTGTGTCTTAGAAATACATAAATTGTTTTCTAGTTTCTACAGGTTCACAGACAGAGAAGAACTTTGCCTGAGGATGGACTAAACCTATGAATGACTTTGCTAAGGATTTGCACTAAGAGTTCTTACTGAAATGACAAGTTTTGGGAAACAGTGGTATTACATGAGTGCATCTTGCATGTGGAAAGAGCATGTGCTTTGGGGGCCAACAGAGTCCTGTGATAGATTGAATTATGTACCCAAACAAACACATTCTTAATTTTAATCCTCATTCCTGTGCATGTAAATGCATTTTATGTAGGATCTCTGGCAGATGTTATTTTAGATAAGATGTGGCCAAACTGAATAAGGTTGAGTCTTAATCTGGATTACTGGTGTCTCTTATAAGCAGAAGAAAAATTTTACATTCACTGTAGGAGAAAGCCATGAGGGAGCAGTCAAAAGATGGAAGTCAATGAAACCTGGAAGACTAAAGAGAGGAAATCACTGTGTGTCAGGAAAGCCAAGGACACTATGGAAGTCTAATCAGTCAGAATGCTACCGACCCGAGAAGAAGCAAGCATTCTAGCCTCTGAAGCCAGGAGCCTATCAAATCCTGTTATTAAACTAACCTCTTGGGCAGTATTTATCTCAGCCTGGGAAACTAAGACAGAGGCCAATAGGCAGTATAGGAATATCATGTTAGAATCAGGAGAAGGAAGTAAGAGTTATGTATACCATGTTACTTCAGCTTTGGAAGGAGGTAGATCATTTTTGTATCTGGAAAAGTCTTCTCTGGGGAATATGACCAGATAAGGGTCAATATTTGGAGATAATGAAGTGAAGCCCATTCTGTAAATTCACATGTACGGAATTCTACTAATCTTTGTAGTGCCTTACTCATAAATATAGAAAAAATGCCAATGATTACCAGATATTTGAAGAAAATCTCTTTTATGAAAGAGGCCATAAAAAGCAGATTAAAATGCAGCTGAAGAGAGGTGCAAGGGTAGTTCAGTAGTAGAATTCTCACTGGCCATGTGGTAAACCCGGGTTTGATTACCAGCCTATGCAAACAAAGAAACAAACAAAAACAAACAAACAAAAATTTCAACAAACGGTGCTGCAATAACAGGATACCCATGTGGAAAAAGAATGAAATGTGACCCTGCTATACAGCATACAAAAAAATAAATGCAGCTGAAGGAAAGAGATGAAGAAAGTTAAATAAAACGAACCAAGAAAAAAGCTATTACTAATATTTTTTTTAAAAAAAGATGCACTATATAGTAAACAAGAAAAGAATACAATAAAAAAAGTATTTGGAAAACAATAAAATATTTCTATACCACAATTTGCATATCCATTTATCAATTGATGTCACTTGGGTTGTGTCTATCTTTTAGCAATTGTGAAAAATGCCACTAAAAACATCAGTGTACAAATATCTGCTCAAGTCCCTGTTTTCAATTATTCTGGGTATATAGCTAGTAGTGGAATTACCAGGCCATATGGTAGTTCTATGCAGAATTTTCTGATGAACTGTACAACTGTCTTCACAGAAGCTGCTTTGTATCTATATTTAAAAGGGCTATTGATCTGTGTGTTTTCTCTTCTTATAATATCTTTGTTTGACTTTGGTATTGGAGTAATGTTAACCTCATTAAAAAAATAAGTGTTGCCTCCTCTTCTATGTGTTAGAAAAGTTTCAAGTGTTGGTATTAATTCTCTAAATGTTTGATTCAATTCAGTTTGAAGCCCTCTGTCCTTGGGCATTTCCTTTTTGGAGGGTTTCATTGCTGATTCAATATATTTATTATGGGTCTGCCCATATTTTCTATTTGTTCTTGAGTCAGTTTCAGTAATTTAGGAGTTTCTAAGAATTTTTCTGTTTCTTATAAAGTTATGTAGTATTTTTTGGTTTATAATCGTTCACAGTATTCTCTAACACTGCTTTTTATTTCTATAAGGTCCATAGCAATGACTGCATTTTCATTTCTGATTTTAGACAGCTGTATTTTCTCTGTTTTTTTTTTCTTAATCATTCTAAGTAATTAGACGTTAGGTATAGAGGTAGGGTTTGTCTAATCTTGTTGATTTTTCAGAGGACAAACTTTTGAGTCTGCTGATTATACTCAATGTTTTTCTATTCTTTATTTCACTTACCTCAGTTCTAATCTTAATTATTTCCTTCCTTTTGCTAGCTAAGGGTTTGAGAAAAGTGTTGCTCTTCTTTTCTTGAGATTGAAGTTCATTTTTTGATTTGAGAATTTTCTACTTTTTAAATGTTGGAACTTTACAGCTATAATTTTCCCTCTGAGCACTGTTTTTGCTGCATATCCTAAAGTTTGGTATTTTACTTTTTATTTACATTCATCTCAATGTATTTTCTAATTTCCCTTGCAATTTCTTCTTTGGCCCTTTGGTTGTTTAAGAATGCATTGTTTAATTTCCACAACAAGTGAATTCCAGTTTTGCCTCTCATTGATTTCTAGCTTTATCATTTTGAATTTGGACAAGAAGCTTTCTATGAATTCAACTAAATTCAATTTTTAATATAAATTAGATGAACTTTTGTATAAAGTATCCAGCAGAAAGTGATTTAAAAATCTAACACTTGTAGAACAGTATTAGACATGACATCTTCAAATTCCCACTCTGTATTTTGTGAGCAATGGAAATTGTAGATTTAATCATCTGAAATGATATAAAATTGCAACAAAAAATAAAAGTGGTAACTTTAGAAAATGCATTCCTTATATAATTAAATCTTCCCATCTTTACATTTCTAGCTTCAGTGTTTCTTGTCAAGATTAATATGGTATTTCCACTCTGGGACTATAAAAATATTGCCTTTAATTTTTTCATTTTTTATATTAGATAATAAATGTATTTGGAAAATATTTTTAAATAAAAGTGAGTATTCTTATTTCATTATCTTCCAGGTAGATTTTTCATTAGGTTGGCATAATTTGCTAAGTGAACTATTTTTCTCTAAGTGTATTAAAAAAAAAAAGTAGCATATATTCAATTCCCAAATGAACTTGGATCTGCTATATTTTATTTCCCTTTCTATGTAAAACTACCATATTATTTTATATTAAAATATTTATATGAAAGGCTAAGGTCCACCCAATCTTTTCTCACACATTTTCTTTTCCATATGCTATTTAAAATATTTCAGCCAATTACTTCTAAGGTGGAATTTTATAAATCTCTATTTATTAAGTAAATGTGCTTTAAAATAAGATTCAAAGGATAAAAATTATGATGCCTGTCTCATTTACTGCATAGTGTCTCCCTCTCTCTCTCTTCCTCCCTCTGTCTCTATAGCTTCTAGAGTTTTTTCTTTATTCTTTTTATCCTTCAACTTCTCTGTAGCGTGCCATGGTAAAGATATTTTTTCATTTATGCTCTTAGGTTCTCAGTTCACTATTGAAATCTGAAAAATAAAGTAATTCTGACTGGAATTTTTTCTTATTGCTTTTTTGTAGGACTTATCATTTCTTTTCATTTTAACCTGGTTTATGGATGTAAACAGTGTATTTCTCTGAGATACTAATTAGACATATTGTTTACAAATTATTTTCAATATTTCCACTAAGTCTTTGTACTTATTCTGACGATGTCTCAATATTTGGTAGTTATTGATGTAATTTTCGTTCATTACATCTACTAATTGGATTAATGCTAGTAAATACAAAACTTCAAAAAATTGTTATTTGCACAATTAATCATATATTCATTTATTTATGCTATATATTACAATTTAAAGATTAATAATAAAATAAATTTCTATATATTCATTGCTCAATTTAAAAAACAAGAGAGTGGAGACTTTATGAATCTTTCTTATATCTAATTCCCCCCAATAATAGCAACCTCTTTTCTATCTCCACAAGTCCTGAATCCTGTGTTTATAAGTTCTTTCATTTTCACACTAGTGTATGAATCTCTAAACAACATATTGTTTAGCAGTGCATGCTTTGTAATAAATGCATTTACCTTATGTATTCATCTGTGACTCTTTGCTGATTATATTTATTATGTTCTGCATATTAATATATGCTGATGTAGTACATTCATTTTAACTGCTTTAACTATTTCATTTTAACTTCAAACATTTTTATTAAACTTTTCATTTTAACATTAATGCGTACATACATATATTTGTTTTAATTGTCGAGTGTTACTTCTTGTTTTCCCATCTAGATTTTCATGGAATCTTATTCTTGCTTTACAGGTTTATACCATCTTTCATTATATTTTGTTTCTTGCAGTAAAGCTTCCTTTTTCTCTGTATGGTTTGATATTTGTCTTTTTCATTGGAGGTGATTCTTGCTTGCTTACCATTTCATATGCAAGATTAAGTCATCAAATGCTGCTTTGGTCTACACTTAATGGCAAGGCCAGTCAAGAGACCAGTATCTCCCCAGTGTCATCATGTAGGAAAAAGCACCTCATGTGGACACCCACATGCCAGTATATGGATGTTTTTTCTCCAATTGGTGAAACTTGAGCACAATTTATAATGCGTTGGTTTACAGATGAGCTTGGATCTGAATTTGTGAGTGTGTGTGTGTGTGTGTGTGTGTTCAACTTCCTTCATTCATCTCATCACATGATAAATTCTATAACTGAAAATTTCCGGGAAATTATTTTTTATTTTATTATTTCCTTCTTTTAACCCTCTCTTCTGTGTTATAGATGCCCTCATTGACAGTTATTGGAACAACTGTAAATTATTCCTCTGGTCAGATTTGTTCTTATGCTTCCTACTTCTTGGTTATTTTATACAATGTTAAGAAAACTTCATTTGGTATAACTTTCCAAATTATGAATGTAATCTTTATTGCGTCTATTATGCTATTCAGTGCATTTATATTTTCGTTGGCTTTAGAGGTATAGTTTGCTGTTAAACAGTCTGTTTCTTTTTATAGCAGACTTTTTTAATCAACTGAGAGCCTATGCAATATGAATTAGTATCTAATGAAACTTATCATAGTATTAAATAAAATAATGAAGCATTTTTTCTATTTACTTTAAGTTGTTTTTTCTTTGGTTATTTCTTCTACATGTATTTTTAAGATTTATGACTTTATGACCCTTTTTTGTGTAAATTTTCTTCATATATTTGTCAGGTCTAGGTTGGCTATTCATATTTGAGGTTGAAGGACTCAAACAGTAATGGTATTGGGATATGTTTTCTCATTACAGATAGGAATATATATGTGGTTGTTGATGAATGCAAATTTGTACCACAGAAACCTGTTACCAATGATTATGGAGACAATATAGGTAGTTGGCCAACTAGAATGTGTCGGTGAATATTATTCTTGGTCTGAAGGCTTCCCATCACTTCTAATATTGCATCTAGAAATTTCAATTAGAGAAAAATTGTTAAAATGCAGCAATGTGTTCTTAGTAGTTATCTTTGTGGAGTGGAATTACAGGGGGTAGCTTTCTGCATTATTCATTTTGGAATGATTTGAATGCCTTATAAGTGCGTATTTTAACATTTATGATCAGTGTAAATAAGGAAGGTTAAGTTGAATAAAAAGTACTCTGATGCATACAATTTAAAAATCCAGTCAAAAAAATATGTAGCTGTCTATCAATATTTAAACATATTCCAACACATCATATGTCAAATATAGAAAATGATAAAAATAATTTGTGGTTCTCTCAATATATTTTATCAATGGTATCTTTTTTATCAATTTTTCCAGACAAGAATGTTGTAGGATATTTCTTTTTGTCTTTGCAAGTCTTTCTTTAAATCAAGACATACTCAAATTTTTCTCTTTCACACTCCTCTTGTTCTGAGTTCCACGTACATTGACTCTCTGGATTAGAATCATCATTCTCTGGTCTTATTAGAATTTTAATTATTTCCACATTCATGGCCTCTTGGCACACTTCTCTCCGTCCTTGCCCTTCTACAAAATATGCTCAGTGAGAACATTTGGAATGATCCATCTTAAACATCAGTCAGCTATGTCCCTGGTACTCAAAACACTCCAATGACTTACCACCTGATTCAGAAAAGTAAAAGTTCCAGAAGACTCCATGAAAATATATTCTAATCCTCACACTTATCAGTCTCCCTCTTGCTGACTCCACTTGAGCCACACCAGGCTCTTTGCTCTTCCGTAAGCATACTACACACGTTTCATAGAATATACATTGCCTTAACCCCCTCCAATTTATGAAGTTGAAATCACCAAAAAGAGAAGTATCACTTATTCCAGAAAATTAGTACCATTATTGATTATGTGTTCTGACTTTAGCTTTTAGTTTTTGGTTCCTTTTGTTGTCATTACTGCTTGTCTTTATTTTTACATTTTTTTAAAATTGTGTTTCTCATTTGTTTTTGCATTTCAGGTACCCACCCATCAGGCATCTTCTTTTTGCCGTCACAATTAGAGTGACTTTATATTTGGGGACTTTTGTATAGTCTATTGTTACACATATTACATCAACTTAATGATCATGAATTACTTCCTTTTCATTTTCAAATGTAGCCCAGTTTGATAAACTACTCACAATCAATATTTCACATCATCAAAAACATAGTTGGGTGGGCCACCGTGGCTCAGTGACAGAGTTCTTGCCTGCTGTGGCAGAGACCCAGGTTTAATTCCTGGTGCCTGCTCATGCAGGGAAAAAATATATATATACAGATAAACAAACAATCAAACAAAAAACACAGCTATATTTCTCAAATTTTTGATACCATCAGAAATTTTTTTCTACAACAATAGCTGTTTTAAAGCAGTAATATTTTGCTTACTTCACTTATTTAACATAAATGTGTGGGCATTGCAATGAACAGGAACTAACTTTGTGCCTCCTGTTTCTAGCATGTGCCTGACAGTTAATAGGACTTTAGGGAATCCCTATGGAAGTTGGACTTTCTTCAACCTTCATTCTCCTATTCAAGGATAAAAAAAATCCATATGAGAAATTACAGATACTAATATTCAAGTTTTTAAATTTATATTTTTAAAAATAGTATTTCATAATTTGTATTTCAGGCAACAATTCAGATGATGAGTATTTTTCCTTATATTCTGCCATTTTAATAGTTTTACTTAATTTGTGTGCCTGAAACATGAGATTCAACTTTAGGTCACTGATTAGGGCTGTAATAATTGTTTTTCCTCTGAATGATATAGTGAATCATTAAATTATTAAGATCATAGAACTTCATATTATAATAATAACCTGAAAATCAAGAGACATTTTACTTTTAATATATTTATATATTTCAGTTTTATTTTCCCTTTATGCACTGCTTATGCCTAAAAATGGTGATGTTTTAAAATTGAACTACATTTATCTCCTACTTGTAATTTACTCTTGCAAGATGATGAGGTATACTGAAATCAAATCCTCATAAGCTATTCTGGTTTGCTAGCTGCCAGAATGCAATATACCAGAAACAGAATGGCTTTTAAAAAGGGAAATTTAATAAGTTGCTAGTTTACAATTCCAAGGCTGAGAAAACATCCCAATTAAAACAAGCCTACAGAAATGTCCAATCAAAGGCATCCAGGGGAAGATACCTTGGTTCAAGAAGGCCAGTGAAGTTCAGGGTTTCTCTCTCAGCTGGAAGGGCACAAGGCAAACACAGCATCATCTGCTAGCTTCTCCTGGCTTCCTGTTTCATGAAGCTCCCCAGGAGGCATTTTCCTTCTTTGTCTCCAAAGCGCTGGCTGATGGACTCTCTGCTTCATGGTGCTGCAGCATTCTCTGCTCTCTCTGACTCTCCTTCATTCTCCAAAATGTTTCCTCTTTTATAGGACTCCAGAAACTTATCAAAACCCACCCAAATGGTGGAGACATGTCATCACCTAATTCAGCTTAACAACCACTCTTGATTAAATCACATCTCCAGGGAGATGATCTGATTACAGTTTCAAACGTATAGTATTGAATAGGGATTAGTCTACCTTTATGAAATGGGATTTTGATTAAAACATGGCTTTTCTAGGGGACATGCATCCTTTCAAACCAGCACATAAACATATCAAGTCAGCCATTGCATATCAGTAACAGAGCAGATAATTCAAGACAATTCTCTGGAGAGCATGGACAAATAAGCATCAATAAAAGAAGGAAAATGGAAGATCATATTCTACATGGTATATATCTTCCCTTTAGAACATTAAAAGCAGTCATCAATGTTTTATTCTCAACGCAATTTGTAAATTTTTTTCACAAGAGAAAAATTGAGTTAAATGAATATTTTTCACACTCACTATTATTTTTGCTTGCGAATTATTGGGAGGTGTCTTAGTTTCCAGGCTGATGTGACAATTAAGACACAACTGGTTGGCTTAAATAGCAGGAATTTATTGTGTCATGATATCAGAGGATGGAAGGCTTGTTTTCACCTGGGTTTGATGGCATTCTGTCTGGTTGACATCCTTTGGTTCCTTGTCTTTCCTGACACATGGTGATGTCCTCTCATTTCTCTTTGAGGTTCTAACTGACTTTTAGCTTCTGACTCTCCCTTCCCATGGCTTTCTCTTTATAAATCCTCCAATAATAGGATTCAGACCCATCTTGATTCATTTGGCCTTACCTTATCAAAAAATAACATCTCAGATTTTCCTATTTATAATGAGTTCATACCCATGGGAAGCAGATCAAGATTAAGAAAATGTTTTTTTCTGAAGTACATAACTCAATGTACCATAGAAGTGCTTAACAAACTACAATGCAACACTAAGATGTAATCATACAATGCTACCTGCCTAATTAACTTTCATTAGATGAATAAATAAAAAATCTCCCTGGAGAAAAATGGAAAGCTCAGAATTTGATAAGTCCTGTTAAATTGGTCCTATCCAATAAGTGGATGCCAAAATAATATTAGACTTTCTGGATGATTTAGTCTACAACTTTGCCTGTGAGAAATTTGGGGACAGGATGGTATACATCACTATTTCTTGCTACCTGACAAAACCTAAAGGAAAAATCCATTTCATATTTATTTAATTAGGTATTCAATTCACCAAGACGATTATACTTTTGCAGTAACCACTTAGGAAAGTTCAATTATTTCAGACTGGCTGAAAATGAGTGTAGAAAGTGGATCAGTGTGTTATACACAAAATTAAGCCAGGGGTCAGGCACTTGGAAAACAAAGCACATTTAATTTTTTTTTTTTTGGGGTAATCTATGTTATCATTCCTTTATGTGTTTGAGAATCTACAATCTGTAGCTAGATAACGTGGGATAACACTGCCCCTCTACGCCTTGCTAGCAGTGCAACTTTTGACAATTTATTTAATCTTCCTGAGTCTCACTTTTCTCTTATGTAAAATAGCGATGTATCTATTCAAAAGGTTATTGTGAGAATGAAGTGAGACAAATGTTAAGAATTTAGTTTGGTGCCTGGCTTATAGTAAATGCTTGAGAATTGTAATCTGGTGAAATATATTTGTTTGTCCTAGACCTGCAAGTAAAAAATAGCTCCAAGGGAAAATACAGCTTTTGGGATTTTATAACAAGCAAGAATATGAACTGAAATCCTTTTATACCACCAGGGGATTATCCATTCTAGCTGTCTATGTGATGTGCCCACTGTATTTGGTATAAGCATCCTAGGTAGCATAAAGGCCAGACTGCAGATGGGTCACTAACTACAACTACAGATGGGTCATTGGTGACTAATACTCAAAGTTTTTCTCAGAGAATGACTTGACAAATTATAAGCTGCCATGGTTTAAATGAGATTAATCTAGGCAATTTCTCCCTCACAATTAAGGACTAGTGAAGGCCTATTTTTCTCCTGCTTGTTTTATATTTATCCAACACTTCAATTTAGGTTTTCTATGGCAAAGGGCCTTCAATAAAGTGCTTCTTAGAAACACCGAGCTTTAGGTGATTTCCAGAAGCTAGTTGGTGGATGACAAGAGGCAATTCTGTCAATGTCTTCACTTTGTCAACAAATTATATTGTTATGCCCCTTCTGAAAACCTTATCATACTTAATATTAGTTTTTACCTTGACAAAATAAATCCGTAATATCTTTTATTGGACTATAATGATAATCTGCCATAGTCATACCTAATGGGCTGAGGATCTTTGAAGGCTTTGAACTAATTACCAGCCACATAACAAGTAATAAATAATAAATATTTAAGACAATTGATTTACCTGGATATGAGTAAATCGAGTTCCATTTAAAATTTATTCCTTCATAGTAATTCCCAACCTTTCAAGCTCAATTTTTTATTCAACTGGGAATTAAATGATACTAACTTGGAATATTATAATTTAATTATATAATTTAGCTATACTAATTAAGAATTAAATTATACTAACTCCATTTATGCTTGTACAGAGTATATACTTTCCCTAGTTAAGAGATATCTGGGTTGTTTCCAGTTTGAAACAAGAATAAAGTTTCTGTAAACATTCGTATATAGGATTTTCTTTGAACATAGATTCTTATTTCATTTGGATAAATACCTGAGAGTTGGACTGTTAGTTTTTGTAGCACTTTTATGTTTTTAAATTTTAAGGAAATAATTAAACTTTTTTCAAAAGTGTCTATATCATTTTGAATTTGCATTACCAATATATGAGAGTGCAAACACATCTTAGCCAGTATTGGTATTTTAGTTAGATTGTTTTTGCCATTTAACAAAATATCTGCAAGACATGTACAAGAAAAACTATAAAAAATAAATGAAAAAAACAAAAAATATCAAAGTGAAAGAGATACCATGCTTATGGACTGGAAGACACAGTACTGTTAAGATGTCTGTTCTTCCCAACTTGATCGATACATTCTAGGTGACCCCCATCAATACTCTCAACAGCCTATTTTGCTGATTTTGAATATTTTTTCAAAAGTTTTTATGGACAAAGGACTTAGAATAACTAATACAATACAGAAGAAGAACAAATTTCAGGGACTCATACTGCCTGGTTTCAAGACCTACCTATAAGGCGACAATAATCAAGTTAGTCTGGTGTGGGTGAAATAATAAACACACACGAAAAATGGAACCAAGTAAAGGGTCGATAAATATACTCACACAACTATAACCAACTGATCTTTGACAGAGGAACAATGGTTATTTGAGGGAAAAAAGGTGGATTTTTCGATAAGTGATGCTGAAACAATTGGACATTGATAAGCAAAAAAATTGAACCCAGACACAGACCTTATGCCTTATGCAAAAATTAATTCAAAATTGATACTAAATCTAAATTTAAAATGCAAAATATAAGACCTCTTGAAGAAAAAGTAAGAGAAAAATTCACATGACCAGATTTCCTGGTGATTTTTTAAATATACAACAAAAAAATGACCCAAGAAAGAAAAAAATTGATGTTAGATTTTATTACAGTTAAAAGCTTCAAGATTGTGGGAAGGTGGTGGAGTAGAGAGCTCCAGAACTCAGCCCTTCGAGCAAAATCAACTATTAAAGGGGCAGGAACTCTGAAGCAATGATTTTGAAACACCAAAGGCCAAAAGAACATTTTACAGCATTGAGGAAAGAGCAGGATGAAGAGGCTGAAAGAATATGGTAAAGAGCAGTAAATTGTTTTCTCAGCATGGAGGCTACTGCTGCTCATCCCCACTCTCATTGCAGGCTGCCTTCACCAAGATCAAGGACGAGCTCAGCCAAGCAGTGATCACATTTTTTGATAAATGACTTCTGGTTACTGGGGACACAGCTCTGAAGGCAGCTATTGTTTCAACCTGCCCCAATAGGGGCAGCAGCTGTGGAAACGTAAAGACTCAGTTCTTCCTTAGGCCTGCTAGAGACAGTGAAATGTAGGGCTGCATTTCCTGGGCAGGCCAGGAAAACCCAGTCTTAGGGAACCATTGGAGAAGCTCTCAGAGCCCATCATGAACCCTCCCCAGAGAAATCTGAAGTCAATCTATGTTCTCTTCATGGGTCCCTGGCCCTGTTTTTGCTGGGAAGACTGAGTTGGGAAAGCACTTACTGGTGTGCTCTCCTTACAGAATTTGCTCTCCAGGCAAAAGCAGCTTGAGACAATAATGGGAGTGTAAACAAGTATGGAGGCAAACAGTGCCTGGAACAAAGGTCTGCTAGCTTCAGACATCCAGGAAAGGGAGGTCTCTGTCTTCTGAGAAACAGAAGGGATAATTAAACTCCTCCCCACTTCTGTAAACAGGGGGACTTCAAAAAACTAACAAGCAAAAGCCCAGGATGAGCCAGAGGCCCAGAAAGAAAAGGAAAACCCTACAGATTGCATTCATTTTGGGCAAATCTTCCTGAAAGGAGGGCTGAAGTGCAAGAAAATATCTCTTATCACCAGCTGGTTAGAAAACCAAGAAAGACATCTCAAGGAATAAACTCCAGACTTAATATTTGGAAAAAAAAAAAAACAAAACAGGAAATGATGGCACATCTAGGATAGAAATCCAGACACAGGAACGTAGATGAGAATACTGACATATCAAACAAAGCCTTAAAAAATCTTAAAAATGGTTAAGGAAATGAAGGAAAATACAAGGAACTAACAGATCCCAGGAAAAATGATGAATGGGACACTTAGTAAAGAGAGAGTTCAACAATGAACCAAACTGAACTACTGGAATTGAAGACCACAATAACTGAAATGAAAAAAAAAAAAAAAGTGCTCAGGAAGGTTTCAAGAGCAGATCAGAGCTGGCAGACGAAAGAATCAGTGAACTTTCAGTAAAGACACTGGAAATGAGTCAAGGAGGCCAAGGGAGTCCCAGCAGAGGCTGTGTATGCACTGGTCCCCCTTCCCCACACCACCATTCACTGGCTTTGGGCTGTGTCATAGTCAGATTCATGTGTCAACTTGACCAAGTGGTGGTACCTGTTTGTCTGGTTGGGAAAGTGCTGGCCTGTCTGTTGCAACGACGACATTTCATAGAATTGGATCATGATCACATTAGTTGCATCCACAGCTGATTCCATTTGTAATCAGCTAAGGGGAGAGTCTTCTGCAATGAGTCATGCTTAATCTAATCACGGGAAGCCTTTTAAGGAGGCTTCAGAAGAGACAGGCTCTATTCCTGCTTCAGTTGGTGAGCCTCTCCTGTGGAGTTCGTCCAGACCCTCCATCGGAATCTACAGCTTCACAGTCTGCCCTGCGAATTTTGGACTCTGCATTCCCGCAGTCACATGAGACACTTTTATAAATTTTATATTTGCAAGGGTTCCATGTTGATTCTGTTTCTCTAGAGAACCCTAACTAATACAAGCTGCTTCCCCCAAATCCACCCTCCCTTAGGCAGGGAGGTCAGGAAGGTGGGGGACAACCAGAGAGGTAGGAAGCTGCAGCTTAAAAGGGCAGCATATACCTGCCATGTGGGAGATCTGGATTCGATTCTCAGCCCATTCACTTCTCAAACACACAAGCAAACAAACAAATGAAAAACCAAACAAAAACTCAGCAAATGGTGCTGCAGTAAGGGGATACTCACATGGAAAAAGAATGAAATATAACCCCCATCATATAGCATACAATAAAAAAGGCAGCATAAGGGCTTTTCCTCCATCTGCACCAGGTCTCAGCACTCGCCATGCAACTGGCCCACATGCACCTCCTGTATTCCAGAGGCCTCTGCCCACTGCCATGTACCACTGCCTCTGCAAGCACTGCACCTGCTGCTCCTGGTCTTCCTTGGCCTAGCTGACTGGGTCTAGCTGCTAAGCCAGGCATGGGTGACTGAGAGCCACCGAATCCCAATGCTGCTACCTGCCCAGTAACACTACAGTTAGGTTGTGGCTGACTGCTGGGATGATCCCAATATCTACAAGATGGTAAAGGGCTTCTTTGATTGCAGGGCTGGTATACTGAAGGACAAGTTGGTGGAGGACCTCAAGACTTAGGAGAGGGAGGATTAGAAGCAGAATTGAATGCATGGCATCCTGCAGGTCATCAAAGCCTGCAACCTCTGCTGGGTCTCTCCTCCATCCATTGCAACAAGGGCTTCTGGGAAGTTCATCAAGGGCTACTGGCTCCAAAATAGCCAGCACCACATGCCCTGCAAGGGAAGCATCAGTCCCAGCACAGATGTGAGTGTAGTGAAGTGAAAGCTTTGGCTTCTCTGATGATGTACATGAGCAGGGGTTGGTGTGTGGAATGGTTAGTGTGTCATTTTGGGGTACTAAAACTGGTGCTAAGATCAATTCCAAGAACTGTATACTGGTTCCCAATTGGGAAAGATCACAAGGAGTATATCAAAGAGTTGGCAAAGTCGGGCTTTATTGGTCCTGATATAGACCCGCCCACCCCAGACATGAGGCCAAGTGAACATGAGCTGTCCTGGATTGAGGACACCTGTACCAGCAACAGAAGATATTTCCTTTCTCTCTTGGCTTCTCCTGGAACATTTGCTTTCTGAGCACTCTCTCTGTTAGAGACACCAGTCTTAAATGACACCAGTAAAGGATTAAGACTCACTTTAAATCGGCTGGGTCATCCATGGAACCAACCTAATCAAAAAGTCCCACCTGTAGTAGGTCTGCCCCACAGGGATGGATTAAAAGAACATAGTCTTTTCTGGGGTAAATAACAGATTCAAAGCAGCATATTCTACCCTCTGGACCCCTAAAAGACATGTTCTTCCCTTATGAGAAATATTCATTCCATCACAATATCACAAAACTTAAATCATTTCAGTAAGAATATTAAGTATAAAATCTTATCAAAATCAGTTACAAGCGTGGTTTATTCTAAGGCAAAATTCTCCTCTGGATGTGGAACTGTAAAACTCAGAACAAGTTGTCTGCTTCCAAAATATTAATAAGGGACAGTCATAGAATAAGTGCTACCATTTCCATAGAGAGAAAATGGAAGGAAAACAGTAATCAAAGGTTCCAAACAGTTCTGAAAAACTGTAAGGCAAACTCCATCAGATTTTAAAGTCTGAGAATCATCTACTGAAAGATGGCTTATCCTAAGGGTTTGAGGTAGAAGCAGTCTTACCCTCTCCAAGGGCTTATGCAGCAGCCCTGCTCTCTTCAAACACTGAGAGGAATGTCTTAGGAGAAACAAGCAAGGATCCACAGAAGGCCAGAAACATTTTGGAGACAAGGACCAACAGATGTCACAATGTCTTCTCATGTGACAGAAGAATCCCAGATACCAGCAGCCTTTTCCTAGAGAGGGTATCTCCTTCTTGATGCCTTAACTCAGACATTTTCATGGCTTTAGAACTGTAAATTTGTAACATAGCCTCTTTGTAAAAGCCAATCCATTTCTTGTATATTGCATTCTATCAGCTTTAGCAAACTGAAATAATTCCTTTCAGAAAATCTGAACTTCTTTGTAACTGCATAACTTAACCTGGTGATAAAAGCAGTTATTAAAAGGCTACCTAAAAAATGCTCAGGAGGGTTTAAAGAGCAGAGTGGGTCTGGCAGAATAAAAAAACCAGTGAATATGAATCAAGAACTTGAAGTGAGTCAGGTTGAGGAGTAGAAAGAAAAAAAATGCATATTATAAGCAAAACTCTGGAACACCATCAATCTCATCAATATACACATTTTGAGGGTCCCAGAAGCAGAAAGAGAGAAAGGGACAGAAGTAATATTCAAAGAAGTAATGACCAAGAACTTCCAAAATTTAACAAAGGACATGAATATGCACATCAAAGAAGCCCAGAGAATACCAAACAAGATATACATGAATAAAAATACAACCCATAATATATTGACCACATTATCAAATGCAAAAGACAAGGAGAATGTTGAAAGCTTTAAGAGAAAGTAATATGTTATGAACAGGAGGGTCCCAATTAGGTTGAGTGTTGGTTTCTCTCAGAAACCACGGGGAAAAGAACACAGTGAGCTGAAATGTTTAGTGCTGAAAGCAAAACAACTGCCAACCAAGAATGCTGTATCCAGTGAGACTTTCTTTCAAAAACAAGGGAGAGATTAAGACATTCCCAGATAAACAAAAACTGAAGGAGTTCATCACCACTAAACCTACCCTACAAGCAATGCTAAAGGGAGTTCTTAAGATTGAAAGGAAAGAGCATTAGACAGTGGTTCAAAGCAGCAGCATAAAGAAATAAATGTTTACCTG
This sequence comes from Tamandua tetradactyla, assembly GCF_023851605.1. Taxonomy (NCBI): domain Eukaryota; kingdom Metazoa; phylum Chordata; class Mammalia; order Pilosa; family Myrmecophagidae; genus Tamandua; species Tamandua tetradactyla. The sequence goes on from NC_135348.1 coordinate 9,138,995, forward strand.
GTAAACATTTGGGTAATTATAAATGTTAATATTATTCTAGTAGGAATCATTTTGTATGTAACTCTACTTCTTACTTTCTAAGATGCTAAAATGTAAATGCATAAAAACAATGATGAATATAGGTTTTTGAACATACAATGTACAAAGATACAAGTGGTAACAAGTATAAAAAATTGGTGGGGGCATAGGAAAAGTACATGTGCATGCCATTGAAGTTAAGTTGTTATAAAACTAAATATGATTTTTATATATTTAAGATGTCATATTTTAACCCCATGGCACCACAAAGAAAATAAATGGAAAATATATCCAGAGAGAAATGAGAAGACACTCAATATGGTACAACACAAGCAAGGAAATAAAGTAGCTTTAATGAAAGTGAGGGACAAAAAAGGTATAAGACATAAAGGCTAAATAGCAAAATGACAGAAGAAAGTCTTGTATTGTCAGTGTGACTTTAAATTTAAATGGATTAAACTCCAATGAAGAGGTAAAGATTTGCAGAATTCATTAAAAAATGAATGACCCAGTCTTCACAAGAGACAGGGCAAGATGGAAATGTAGAGAGGTGTAGAATTCAGTTATCATCCTATAGGGTAGCTAGTAAGTAGCCAAGAACTGTCTGAAACAGCTGTTTGGAGGAATTCTGTGACCATACGCACATTGTATACCAGTCAGGAATAAGTGGAATGGCTGAGATCACAGTGGAGAACTGGAAGTAAAGTCTGTGGAGCTGGACCCCTTCACCTGCTGGCATGGCAGGGTGTTTGGAACACACTTCCCATAGGAAGAAGCATTGTCTACCAAGAGAAAGGGAAGGTAGCTCAACCAAGCTCCAACTGCAGAATTAATTAACAAATTAGGACTGCTGAATTAGAACAGTTCCAAGCACAGATATACTTGTGGAAAGCAAGAAAGGAACTTGGAGTTTCTCCCTGACAGAGAAGAGGCAGAGCTGATTTTTGGAGTTGACTGAGATCAGAATGCTGGAAAAGGGCTGTGTCTCAAGAAAAGGGACAAATAGAGTGGCATAACAACTCAGATCTCTATTGGTCAACCTGGGTAACTGGAGTCTGGTTCTGAAAAGGATTTTCCTTTTTTTTTTCACTTCTTAAGAGCCCATCAAATAAAGCTGCAGGCATTCTCAGATTTGAGCACTGCCCCAGGCAAAAGCAGAGTGAAGTCTTATCTGAGAGATAAAGTAACTACTTAGGTGAAGGAGATAATTTTCTAAAGGGCAAATCTTCTTCAAAAAAGGGAGGAGGTATGCAGAGGCCAGAATAAGTGGCAGCTCTCAGTCAGAGAATTTGTACCCCAAGGGCTAGAAATCAGAAGCAATTTAGGTGCAACTACTGCATCAGCTTCTGTCTCAACCAAAAGCCTGCAGGTCTACTGAGAATTAAAGGCACTGTAACATTTTATGGCAATGGTGAGCAATGGGCTGACAAGTGGTACCTTCTGGGTTGCATAGGAAAAACTCAGAATCAAGAGACCTCCCAGGAAAAACGGGAAGCTTACTGGATCTCATCCTCAGGGAATCTGGATAATGATTAAATCCTCTTCCTGAGCCCTGGGACTGGGAGTGTCTGGGAAAATCTGATTGGGGTCAATCCTATATGGCACTGCAGGAACCAGAAAATACAGGAGCTGAAAAATTCTGATCAGTTATATGGAAACTGAAAATAAGTGGAACTTAATGTCAATAAACAGATAGAGAACAAAGCTAATGAACAAGAAAACGCTAGGTAAAAGAAAAAAAATGGCCTCAGAATAAACTACCCAAGGAAATAATATATATCAGCAAAAAAGTCACAAGTCACACTAGAAAGAATGAAGACTTGGCCCATTCAAAGGAACAAACTAGTACTTCAAATGAGATACAGGAGTTGAAACAACTATTTAAAGATGTTCAAATAAATCTAAATCAAATCAATGAGGTGAAGGAAAATATAGTAAAAGAAATGAAGGATGTAAAGAAGACACTGTGCAACCATACAGAATGATTTGGAATCTTGCAAAAACAAATAGTAGAACTTATGGGAATGAAAGGCATAATAAAAGAGATGAAAAACACAGTGGAGACTTACAACAGCAGATTTGAAGAGGCAGAAGGAAGGATTAGTGAATCAGAGGATATCTGAAATCTGATACACAAAAGAACAGAAAGGTGAAGGAATGGAAAAACATGAGCAGGGTCTCAGGGATTTGAATGACAATACAAAGGACTGAATATAAATGTTATGGGTGTTCCAGAAGAAGAAGAGATGGGAAAACGGACAGAAAGAATAATAGAGAAAATAATCACTGAAAACTTCCCAACTCTTATTGCCATGACTAGCATGGCTCAGTGTCAGGATTGAATGGAGGCAAAGGTGAATTGAGAAAGAAACACAAGAAACAAAGATATAGTTAAAGCTGGGACCAGGTGAGACTCTGAGCTTGAATGGCGACTTAAAGACCCTGAGAGGTTCAGCACTGTTTATTTTATAGGACTGTGAGGTAAAGAAAGTAAAAAATAAAACTAGAGAATGGGGAAGGAGGAAGTATGAGCTGAACCATCTACTTCCTTGTGACCGGATGAGTCCAAAGTTACACGTGTTTCCCAAGGCCGCTTTTCACCCAAGACTCAAGCTGCTTTGCAACACTTTATTCTTTTCGGGACATCAGGTGCCTTTTTGCACAGAAACAGCTTTGCTATATCTCTGCAGTGAGCATGTGACCTCTGTCTCATCCATGCCCAACATCTTATGAAAGACATAAAACTATAGATCCAAGAAACACAGCATACCCAAAGCAAAGTAGATCCGAATGGACCTACTCCAAGATACCTACTAGTCGCATTGTCAAACATCAAAGAAAAAAAAGGAATTCTGAAAGCAGCAAAAAAAAAAGTGATCCATCACATACAAGGAAAGATTGATATGACTATGTGCAGTTTCTAAGTGTTTACCTTGGAGGCCAGGAGGCAGTGGTATGATCTATCTGATATACTGAAAGAGAAAAACTGTCAACCAGGAATATCTGGCAAAACTGTCTTTAAAAATGAGAGAGAGTGTTCTTCAAAAAAGAGTTAAACAAACAAACACTGAGAGAGTTTGAGAATAGGAAACCTGCTCTATGAGAAATATTAAAGAGAGCACTACAGGCAGATGAGAAAAGACAGTAAGGGGGGGTGTGGAGAAGAGTTTAAAAATTAAGGCTACCACTAAGAGTAAAAAGAGAGAAAAAATAAGATGACATGTAAAATCCAAAAGACAAAGTGGTAGAAGAAAGTACTGCCTTCCAGTAATAACATTAATGTTAATGGATTAAAATCCCCAATCAAATGACAGACTGGCAGAAAGGATTTTTAAAAAAGAAGACACATCTATATGCTATCTACAAGAATTCTTGGCTGGCAGTTTTTCTCTTTTGCAATCTTAAATATGATCGCTACCTTTTTGCCTCTATAGTTTCTGCTGAGGAATCCACACATAGCCTTCTCGAGCACCCTTGGTATGTGATGGCTTGCTTTTCTCTTGCTGCTTTCAAATTTCTCTCTTTGTCTTTGACATTTGACAACATAAATTTATAAAGTAAATTTCTATTGCTATTTGGATCTATTCTTCGTGGGGTGTGCTGCACTTCTTGGATCTGTAATTTTATGTTTTTCTTAAGAGATGGGAAATTTTAAGTTATTGTTTCCTCCATTAGTCTTTCTCTTCCTTTTCCCTTCTCTTCTCACTCTGGGAAATCCATAACACATATATGTTCATGTGCTTCATGCTGTCATTCAATTCCTTGAGACCCTACTCATATTTTTCCTTTCTTTTTCCTATATTTTATTTACATTTCAGATTTCAGATATCCTGCCCTGTAGTTCACTAATCCTTTCTTTTTTTTCCCATCCATTCTATGGGGAAGGAGGAAGTATGAGCTGAACCATCTACTTCCTTGTGACCGGATGAGTCCAAAGTTACACGTGTTTCCCAAGGCCGCTTTTCACCCAAGACTCAAGCTGCTTTGCAACACTTTATTCTTTTCAGGACATCAGGTGCCTTTTTGCACAGAAACAGCTTTGCTATATCTCTGCAGTGAGCATGTGACCTCTGTCTCATCCATGCCCAACATCTTATGAAAGACATAAAACTATAGATCCAAGAAACACAGCATACCCAAAGCAAAGTAGATCCGAATGGACCTACTCCAAGATACCTACTAGTCGCATTGTCAAACATTCCCACAAATTCTGGATTTGTTTTTTCAAACTTTTGAGTTCTTCTTTTTGTTCACTTAATGTCTTCTTATATCCTCCCTGAACTCACTGATTTGGTTTTTGATGAGAATGTCCATGTCTGCTCGAACATCCTGAATTAGTTATTTCAACTCCTGTATCTCACTTGAAGTTTTGGTTTGTTCCTTTGACTGGGCCATATCTTTGATTTTTTCCTAGTATGACTCTATTTTTTGCTGACATCTAAGCACTTGATTTCCTTAATTAGTTTACTCTGGGGCAGTTTCCACTCTTTTACCTAGGGTTTTGTTTTCTATCTGTTCTTTGACATTCAGTTCAACTTATTCTAGACCTCTAGCATAGGTTCTGTTTAACTGATCAGAATTTTTCAGCTCTTGTTTTTCTTTTTCTTGTCCTGCCCATTTTTTTTAAGAGGATCTCCTCAGCTATTATAGACTCCAGCCTGAATTTTCCAGACCAGCCTGACCCATGTCTAAGGAGGAAAGAGTAGCCAGCATCAGTTTTCCCTGAGGATGAGACCCAGGAGGTTGTCAGATTTTCCTATGAAGCCTCTAGATTCTGTGCTTTCCCTGTCCTGCCCTGCATGATGTGCTTGTCTGCCCATAGTTTTCCACCAACTTAAACTGATGCAGTGCCTTTACTTTTAGCAGCCACTCCTTTCCAGGGGCATGGTTGAGATAGAGGAGAGGTAGGAGGATGGCTTTAATTGCTTCTGTTTTTCAGCCTCTGGGGCTGAATTTCTTAAAGGAGGGATTCCACATGAGGGAGGCACTGCACCCTTTTTCTTGAGGAAGATATACCTTTAAGGAATTAACTTCTTTCACCTGACTATTTACTTTGTCTCTCAAACAAAGTTAATTCCACCCTTGCCTGGGGCAATGTTGGAGTCTGAGAGTTCTTGTAGCTCTATATAATGAGTTGTTTAAGGAATACAAAGAAGAACAAAACAGGCTTTTCAGAGCCAGAACTCTGCTCCTTAGTTATACCAATCAAGAGTATGAGCTGATACATGGCTCTATGTATCTCCAGGCTTCGTGTACCCCCTTTTCTTGGGGTTCAGCCCTTTTCCGGTATTTTGTACTGTTCAATTCAAAAAGCTTCTGCCCCCCCTTCATCAGGGCCCCCCTCTGCCAAGGTAAAAACTTCTGGTTCTTTCAAGCTTAGTCCAGGTTTATCTGTGCTGATGGCCTATTTTCAGCAGTCAGAATTTGTTAATTAATTCTGCATTTGGAGCCTGGATGAGCTAAGCCTTTGCTGCTAGTAAAGTCTGTTTTCTTTACCCCTAGGGAACCAGCCTGTTGTTCTTGTAGGAAAGGGGGGCATAGGTCTCCACAACTTATGGGACTTGTAATTCTGTGTGGGAGCTCAGCTTTTCTCCCTGGTCCAGACTGCTATACAGTGTATGTCCAGTCACTGATGTTCCCCCAGCAGTTGTTCTTTATCACTCCTGGCTATTTACTAGCTGCTCTGGAGGATGAACTAAATTCCAAAACTCACTATGCCACCATATTGTCCTGTCTCTTTCCTACTATCTACAAGAGATTCACTTTAAACCCAAGGACAAAAACAGACTGAAAGTGAAAGATTGGGAAAAAAAAAAGATACTTCACTCAAACAGCAACCAGAAAAAAGCAGGGATAGCTATACTAATATCAGACAAATTAGTCTTCAAATGTAGAACAATTAAAGAGAAAAAGAGGACACTATATATTAATAAAAAGGACAATCCATCAGAAAGACATAGCAATCATAAACAGTTATGCACCTAGCAATATGGTTAAAGTATTTGTAAGCTTGCTCTGTGTTTACATGTCCTCAAGCAGTGGAAAACCACTGTGGTTGTCTGTTTGCTTGTCTGTGGACTTGAGAGCTGAAAACAGCTCAAGATGTTTGTCTGCTTTGATGTGTCATTTGCATATTTGTCTGCTTGGATGTGTCATGTACACATCCGTCTGCTTTACTGATCTGTGACATCTGCTTATCTGGAACATATCCTCCTACTCATGGGAAAATTCCTGCTTTGTTCTTAAAATTAAAGCTGCCTCCTCAAGGCAAACAAGAACCTCCCCTGGTGTTCAATGGATAGCTTTACTCCAAATGTCCTCTCTATCTGATAAATAGCTAGCAAAGAATAAACTCAAGGCTCTGGCTTGGGATAAAGAATTCCTTGCTTTCTGACTGTGTGTCACAGGTTTTTCTCCCCATACCAATTCTTTGCTGGACAAAGAATAACTGTCATAGATGGTGTCACCAACATAGCTAGAGTGCCCCAAAATACATGAGGCACACACTGACAACACTGAAGGGAGAAGTTGGCATCTCTAAATAACAGTTGGGGATTACAGTACACTGTTCTTATCAATGGATAGAATATCTAGATAGAGGATCAATAAAGAAAACAAGAGCTTGAATAGTATGATAAATGAACTAGACTTAACAGACATTCGTGAAAGAGCATGACTTAACCATATGCTGTCTGAAAAAGGCCCACCTTAAACTCAAAGAAACAAGTAGGTTGAGGGTGAAAGGAAAAGAAAAATGTATCATGCAAGTAGTAGCCAAAAAAAAAAAAAAAAGCTGGGTTAGTTACACAACTAGAAGTTAAGACAAAAACAGTTAAAAGGGACAAAGATGGTCATTTGGTCATTATATACTGAAAAAGGGAAATTCAATAGGGAGGTGTAATGATTATAATATATATGCACCCAATAATAGAGTGCCCAAATACATATACCAAATACTGACAGATTTGCAGGGAGCAATAGACAGTTCTATATTAATAGTAGAAGATTTTAATACACTAATCTGAATAATGGATAGAACATGTAGTCAGAAGATCAAAATAGAAGTACAAGGCTTGAATGATACTCTTAACTAACTAGACCTAACAGACATATATAGAACACTGCACCCAATGAAAAGAGAATCCCACATACTTTTCAAGTGCACATGGATTATTCTTCAGGATGGACCATATGCTGGACCACAAAAACAAGTCTCAATAATTTCAAAAATATTGAAATCATGCAACATATATTATCTTGCCACAATAGAATAAGTCTAGAAATCAATAACAGAATAAATGGAAAATTTTTAAAAGGTAGAAATTAACCAAAGTTCCCTTATCCAACCTAAATATAAGAGCTGGAACTATTGAACTCCTTGAAGAAAACAGGAAAAACATCTTTAGAAGCTTCTGTTCAGCAGTGGCTCCTCAGACCTTATATCCAAAGCACAAGCAACAAAAGAATGAATAGATAAGTGGGACCTCATCAAAAGAACTTTTGCACATCAAACGAATTTATCATGAAAGTAAAACCTCAACCTAAACAATGGGAGAAAATGTGTGGAGACAACATATCTAATAAAAGTTTAACATCCAGAATATGTACAGAAATCTTTCAACTTAACAAAAATCCAATAATCCAATTAAAAATGGGCAAAATACTTAAGTAAACCATTTCTCAAAAAAAGATAAACAAATGGCCAGAAAGCACATGAAAAGATACTCAAAATTATTAACCATCAGGGAAATGCAAATCAAAACCAAAATAAGATCCATTTCACACCTGTTAGAATGGCTGCTATTAAATTAAAAGGAAAATAACAAGTGTGGGATAGGATTCAAAGAAATAGGAGCATTCATTCATTGCTGGTGGGAATGCACCACGGTACAGTGCTATGGAAGACAGTTCGCGTTTTCCTCAGAAAACTAAGTATAAAATTACCATATTACTCACTAATCCCACCACTATGTATAAACTCAAAGAATTGAAAGCAGGGACTCAACCAGATATTTACACATGAATGTTCACAGCAGCATTATTCACAATTACCAAAAGATGGAAGCAATCCAAGTGTCCATCAATCGATGGGTAAGTAAATAAAATGTGGTATATACATACAATGGAATATTATGCAGCCTGTAAAAAGGAATGAAGTCCCAATACCTGCAATGACATAGATGAAACAGTTACATAATGTTAGCTGATAAGGCAGACACAAAAGAGCAAATATTGTATTATCTTACTAATTTGAAACAACTAGAGTAAGTAAACTCACAAAATCAGAAACTAGAATATAGGTTACCAAGGGAAAGGTAGAGATTGGGAATGGAAAGTTAGAGCTTAAAATATACAAGCTTCTTATTTGAAATGATGGAAATATTTTGGTAATGGACAGTGGTGATGAGTAGCACAACATCGTGAGCACAATTAACAGCACTGAAATATCTGTCCTAACATGATTCAAAGGAGAAATGTTCTATTATATTTATGATAGCAGAATAAATTAAAAAAAGATTTATGGAATAGTGCTACACAAGCAGTGAACCCTAAGTAAAATCATGAATTTTTATTAGTAGTACAATTATAAAAATGAGCTACCATCAGTTGTAACAAGTGTTCTACACCAGTGCAAGTTGATGGGGTTGGGTTGGTGTATGGGAATCCTGCATTTTATGCATGATTATTCTGTAAAACTGCTTCTTAAATAAAAAATTCTATCAATGCAAGAAAATAAAATTTAAAATTCTGCTCAGTGAAAGATACTATCAAGAGAAAGAAAAGACAAACCACAGATTGGGGGAAAAGTATACTCACAGCAGATATCCAAAGACTTGTATCCAATATATACCCAAATAACTCTCAAAACAACAAAATAAGGACACAAACAACTGATTCAAAAATGTGAATAAAATATCTGAACAGAACCTTAACCAAGGAAGATATACAAGTATAAAATAAGCCTGCAAAAAGGTGATCAAGATCATTTGTTATTAGGGAATTGAAATTAAAATAATGAGATACCTATTAGAATAGCTTAAATCCAGAAAACTTACAACACAAATTGCTGATGAAGATGAAGAGCAGTAAAATCTCATGTTTATTTCTGATGGGAATACGATATGATACAGTCACTTTTGGAAGATATTTTGGGATTTCTTATAAAGGTAACATAGTCTTATATGATCTAGCAATCACATTCCTAGGTTTTTACCAGACAGATTTGAAAACGTATATCCCAACAAAATTCTGTGCATTGATGTTTACAGAAATTTTTCATAAAAAAACTTTTTTTCATAATAAAAAATGTTTTTCACATCTGGGAAACAACCAAGATGTGCTTCATTATGGGATATTATGGTATATAATAATACAAATTGTGGTACATCCATACAATGGAATATTATTCAGCAATAAAAAGAAATTAGCTGTAAAGCTATAAAAGGATATGAACAAACCTAAAATACTTATAGTTAAAGGAAAGAATTCAATCTTAAATTACTTATTGTATGATTATAATTACATGATAAATTTGAAAAAGGAAAAACTAGAGAGAGCAAAGGGATCAATGGTTACCAGGGGGTTGGTGGAGAAGGCAGACAGCGCTTGAGCAGGTAATCCATAAGGGCTTTTCATGGTGGCGAAATTATTCTGCATTTTGTGTAATGGTGAATACAAGACATTATGCATTTGTCACAATTCATAGAATTTGCAGCACAAAGCATAAACTTTAATGTCTGCAACTTTTAAAAACAGAATTTGGATAGTTAGGGGATCTGAGGATGGAATGCATAATATGACAAAAATAATGTACAGTTATTTATGAAATCACTTCACTAAAAAGGAAGGCATAATAAAGTACTTACCCAAGTAACTCTGGAAATGTGTGCTGGTTATAAAAACTAATGTCAAAAGGGACTGTGCATGTGCCCTGGGTGCTAATTGATAAAATTGTTTCCCATGGAGGTATAGGTTAACAGTTCTGAAACTACTATGCAAGTGTGTGGGAATTTATCTAAATGGTTAATGGGTGGCAGAAATCAAGTTTCTTATCGCTTAACTGGGAAGTTACTGATAAACAAGTTGAGGAAGCTAGGATGACCCATATGGTAAGTTGGATCCATCAGTACGAACTCATATTTAGCTCAATAAATATGCTAAAATAGATAAAGATAGAAGTAGTCTTAGATATGTGTGTATACTTAGGTTAGTGTATGCACATATTTCCAAGCTCTCCCAACTGAGAGGGACTAGAAGCAATGATAACCTAGTAGCAACAAGCGCACCTACTTCCCAAAACTTGGTTTGATAGCATTCACCAATGAAAGGAAACAGGTGTTCCTGGAGAAATAGCTGATTCTAGGACTGGTACAAGAAAAGTAATATATGAATGAAAGCATATTGTTGCCCCAGAAAATAAGAAATTGCTAAACACACACACACACACAATGATAAGGGTATATCAAAGGGATGCATAAACCAATAGAAAGAGCTCTTAAAAGCCAAAGCTGGAATGATATGAGCAACAAAATAACGAAATATTAGATTATAACTCAAAGCATAAAATAAATATCCAGAACCCCTGTTGATATCTGTTGATAGGAATCAATGATTGAATTAATTTGAAAATATATTGGAGAAAATAGTCAAACCTTTCACGCAGAAGAATTCAAAATAATTTACATAGATCACCCACTCTTAAGAAATGGAATATAGTACCCCACTTCTTAAGTGAGGGCTGTGCATAGTGACTTTTTTTCCAAGGAGTACCTTATGGAAATGAAGAAATAAGAGTCACTTCACAGTGGAAAAGCCTGAGAAACATTATTTCAAAAAGGTGACCAAGATTATCAGCAGTTGTGATTAACTGCATTTGTAGCATGTACTCCTGATATGATGTGATGAGAATGGCACTTTACCCCCATAGCCTTCCTCCCCCAAACACATTACCCAAGTCTCATCATGAGGAAGACATCAGACAAACCCCAACTGAAGGGCATTCTGCAAAATATCTGACCAGTAACCCTCCAAACTGGCAAGGTAATCAAATCAAAGAAAATATGAAACTGTCACAACCAAGAAGAAACATGTAATGAAGTATAATGGATTGAATCTTGGAACCAAAAAAAGACATGATGGAAAAACCAAGGAAGTCTACATTACTTAATAACATCTTACTATTGGTTCATTAGTAGTGAAAAAGGTGCCTTACTTATGAAGTATTTCCCTTATCAATAATAGGGGAAACTGAGTATGGGGCACATGAGAAGTTTCTCTACTCTCTTCACAGTAATTCCATAAATTAAAACTGTTCAAAAATTAAAAGTTTATTTTAAGATTGAATAAAAGAGAAACTAAACAGGATGGATATCAAAAATTAAAATTTTGACTTCGCTAAACATTGAACAAACTTGTAAAATATCTAGAATGAACTGGAAAAGCAAGAAAACACAAAGTATTTATGCCAGCAATGAAAGGGGACAATGACGCTGATTAAAAAAAAAAAAGATCTTAGGAATAACGTTAGGCCATTGCATTTGAAAATTTATATAAAATATGAAAGAAAAAAATAAAAGAGCCAAAAATAAATATAATTACTTAGAAATGAAGAAAGAAGATTGAGGAGTAAAAACATCTAACAGGGACTTTATCACAAAAGTCAGGAAAATGTTACCTTGAGGACAATTATGAGGGCTCATTAGGGTATATTGAAAGTTGGCAATATTTTGTTTTATAGCATGGGTGGTGATTTCATGGTATGTTCTTCATAATTATTTTCTACCCTTTGTAAATGTTTAATACAGTCTCTCTCTATATATATATATGTATCATCAGAAAATATATGTCACCAGAAAAGACAACAACAACAACAAAAATAAAATAAAAGAAAGATGTTAGCTACAGTGTGTATTATGCAATATGGATTGGAGTAATACAAGACTGGAGGAATGGACATTATTTGGGAGAATTTTACCCAGTTGAAAGGTAATCAGTATCTGAACAAAAGTCAAGACATAAGCCCATGCAGGCGGAACACAACACATCTCTAGAGGGGAACCATTAACTTAGAATCTGATGTATTTTTCTCCTTGGAATTGTGCTACACTGTGACTGTCCAGGGAGATGAATGTAGGGTCAGTTCAATGATAGCTAAACATGGATTTGAAAAATATAGTTAGAATGTAGAACCGTCAAGGCTTAATGAAATAGTATAATGGCATATATTATTATATAAACACCAAAGAAGGGATAGCTTATCTTTACCAAAAGGTTCTGTTGTCCTGATTCCCTTTTTTTTTCATTATTAGAGAAGTTGTGGGTTTACAAACAATCATGCATAAAATATGGGATCCCCCATATACCACCTTATCATTAATTCCTTGCATCCTGATTCCCTTTTTGAATGCATTTCCTCCCCCATTTCTGCTACCCACAATTTACTGAGATAACCTTGTACTTTTAACTTCAATAACTATGTTTTTCCTTCTGTGTACATCTATATCAAGCATCCTTATATAACATTTTATTATATGATTCCAATTATTCTACTATGGCCTGTGTATCTTCATTGTTCACTAGTATTTCCTCTGCCTCATTTGGCCCATCTAGGGATGCTTTCTGCATTACTTAGCATAATGTTCACTTGAGTATTTTTTTCTGTTGGATATGTTCTCCATATATAAACACATACACACGCAAAAAGCAGGTTTGGATTGGAAAACACCTGTAGTATAAGGGATTTCTCCCAGATTTCCGATGTGGGCAGAATATATGTTCATGGAACATCTGAAAAGAATCATGTTCGGAAGGAAAAACCATAAGTTTAATCTGGGCATTGTTTAGTTCAGTGGTTCTCAACCAAGGGCAATTTACATTTGGCAATGCCTGGAGACATTTTTGGTTGTAGCACCTGAGGGCTGTGCTACACAATCTTGTGATTAGAGGACAGGGATGCTTCTAAACATTTGACAATGCAGAGAACAGCCTCCCACTTCGGATCAATACCCCAAATGTCAATAGTGGCAAGATTTAGTCCCTGGTATAATTTAAGGTACCTGTGCAGAAGTGCAGTCTGAGATTTGAAATTTTGATCTGACGCTCAGAAGAGAACTCTACTGGCGAACTATGGAGAAGCTGCTTCTCCAGGGACTGAGTCCATTCTTGTTTCCATAAATGATATCGTAAAAAATTTATTGACAATTTTGTGCCATAGACCATAGTGTGAAATCACACAATTGATGAAAAGATTTTAAAGAAATATTCTGCTCCTCAAATACATTTTCTTTTCAGGTTTATTTTGAAATAGCAACAACTGGCAGTCTTCCAAATGGCTTTGAAGAGAACTACCAAAAAAAGGTTAAAACTTTGACAGCACAGCACAAGGAATAATTATTGAGAATTTTAGAGAAAGGTTTTTGCAAGTATATAATTATTTTGGTTCTGCTATCAAAAATGCCATTCTCCCTGAAAGAAATGGTTATTATTTTCACCAAGTTTTATTTCCTATTCAGTCAGAAATGAGGAAAATACTTGTAAATGCTTTGAAGAAATTTTCTTATCAACGCACAATCATGGCATCCTTTGTCCATGATAACCATTCACGGTAAAGTCATTTAATCGGAGTCTTCAGGAGATATGGAAAAGAGAATGTTTGGATGCAATACACTCATCTAATTCATTTCCCATAAACCTCCTTTTGGATGCCAGGCGTTTTATGTAGACAACTGCAGGTTTTTTCCTCGCAAAAATCTGCTTGGCCATTCCTGTCAGGGTTTGGAGGGTTTAAAGGGTTTCGGTATGGGGGTAACTATTTACTTGTGCGTGCAGCAATGAACCGTTCCTTCAGAGTCTTTGGTATCCTCATTTCTTTCCTCTTCCCATTGTGTAAAAAGAGACACGTTGGTTGCCTTTCAGAAACCCAAGCACTTCTGGACAAATACCCCCCAGGTGGAGGTGCACTGTCCTGCTGCTACCTGGTCCACCGTCATGAACTCTTTCCTAGGGAAGAAAAATACATAGAAAAAAAGAAATCAGAGCCATTTCTTATAAAATTCAGTCTCTGAAAATGGTCTTGGAATGAACTCTGATGCATTTGACAGTGTTTTTATATTTGTTTGAGGCACTCAATTAAATGTTCATCCTTGAGTTAAACCAACTGGTGCTCTAGGAAATGGGAAATTAAAACCTTCCTAAAAATTCCTTGGGTAAGTTGTCCAAGGCACACATGTGCACACACACGCAAACACACATACATACACATGCTTGGGGATTGACACATGTCCTTCATAAGACATATTCAATTCCTAACACCTAATCCTTGGATGTGAAATTATTTGTGAATAAGATTTTGAAGATTCTCCTAGATGATGCTAAATTGAATCAGGATGAGTCTTACTCCAATATGCCTGAAGTTTTACAAGGAGAGGAAATCTGGACAGAGACACAGCCAACTGAGCAGGTGGGACTGAAAGATCAGGAGACAAAAGGAGACCCGTCACCTGGGATTGGAGGCAGAGACAGGTTGGTAGCAAGCCATCACCAGAATGTTCCAGGGTTCTGAGAAAGCATGGCCTGCTGATGCCTTGACTTTGAACTTCTTGTCTCCCACACCAGGAAGCCGTAAATTCCTTCTCTTTAAGCCAGCTCAGTCTGTGATATTTGGTTACAGAAGCCCTTGCAAACGAAGACACATGCACATGAAAAAACAACCCAAATATCTAGCAATAAATGGAATAATGGAAGAGTAAGATGGGATATTCTGAAACCATTTTCAAGTGTCTATATATATTTTAATTAGCTTTGCAGAAATACAACATACATATGGAAAGGTAGCAAATTGTAAGTATACAGCACACAAAGTGAGCACTTTCATGTAATCACAATTTATGGAAAAAATGAATAAGAACATTATTTTCAAGATAAGAATTCAACATCTTTACATTTAATATAAAATTTATTATGCCAATTTTTTTCCATCTGACTTTACTAAATTCCCTTCTTTTATTAGTCTTTCCTTAATCTTGATACTTGATCATATTACTATTCCATTTTTTCTACCTCTTGTGTAAATGTAGAGTTTCTTCTGCTCTTTGCAGTTTCATTTATGGTTCCCCTGCTTTTCTTTACATCATAATCAAATATATAATATATATACATACATACCAAATATATGCATTTTTGTCTTTTTGCTGACTTCCATAATCCAAGGGTCTGACACATAGCAGACATTCAATAAACATTTATAGAACTGATTAATATATCAGTACTGTTATGAAAATGCAAAATGCCAAATATTTTACTTCACTAAAAGGCTCAATTTATCCTGTCCCCTTTCTGAAGGCTTTTACTTCTCCATTTCAGCCACCTGTCAGACGATACTTTTGCTGAAATAAAGTCACACTTTTAATTTCAACTCCTGTGTTGCTCCTTGCATTTTGCTCCATCTGCATTAAGCATAGTCATGGGACATTTTATTACACAACAGTTACTATCATGATCCATATGTGCTCATTGTTCCCCAGCAGCTCTTCTCCTTCATCTGTCTCTGACACGTCTAATATAAATTTTAACTGGGTATTTTCTTTTGTGGGTAATATAGTCTCTAAATTCCTTCACAAGTGTATATTTCCTTCACTCTGACTGGTGATTGGTATCTTGACTGGAAATAGGCTTCTTGGGTGGTAGCTATTATTGCTCATACTTATTCATCTTTATGATGTGGGTAGAGTCTCACCCACTGTATCCTATCTTCCAGTGTGCTAATGAGAAGCCTGATGCCAAATAACTCTCAGTTTTCTTTTTAAGTAGCTTTCTTTGATCTGGAAGCTTATGTATTTTTAATCATAGACTCATGAATTTTATCAGAATAGGAGTGGATTCTGCTTATATTTTATCAGAATAAGAATTGATTCTGCTTATGACAGGAGATTCTCCTCTCCTCCACTTTTTACCTTTTCTATTATGTTCTTTTCATTCTTATGAATTCAATTTACAAGCCTTATATGTTTTCCCTCATAGATTTCGTTTCTTTGCATTTTTGCTTGGTTTAAGATATTTCTTCTCTTCATCTTCCAGATTACTTTTTCAGTTCTCACCAGGGTTATTACTCCTTCCGTTAAACTCTGAAATTTTGACATTCAGGAATCATGGAATATTTTGTTTCCCAATAGTCTTTGTTGTTATAATCAAATCTACTAAATGTGCTTTATTCACTTACTATCAAATTGTTGTCTGCCTTCAGAAAGTCTATTTTACTAGAAGCTGAGTATTTTTGTGTGTTGTTCTTCTATTTGCTTAGCACTATAGTTGAATTATTATTTTTCATTAACGATGATGTGCAATTCAGATTTATATTTGTCTTAGGGGTGAGTGAAATAAAAAAAAGCCCAAGCTCACTCTACAATCTGACAATGAACCTCTTTTCTCCCAATCCTCCCAGGTGCTGGTGAAAATTCTGTATTGGCCTTAAAACTAGAGAGTATTCAAGAACAGATTCAATCTCTCAGTAACTCAGAAACCACATCCAACCCCATCCACCACCACCCAAGGGATGCTGACAAAGGCTGGAGCTACCCTCTTTCCTCTCCTGGGTCTATGGAAGTTAATTCTTTGTAGACTGTGAGAATATGCTTATTGCTGCTAGACTGCTGATCACCACCCTCTCCTTAGGTCCGGAAAGCAATAAATATAGTGCCTTTATTAAAATGTGTTGATTGTTCTATTCAAAATACGATGATGTGCTATAGACAGCAGTGTCTTTGCTAAAATAAAAACCATACATTTCACTACCAATAAAATAAAAAATAAACATATATATATATATATAGACATAACTGTGTATATCCTCTTAATGGTGGGTTTGCCATAAAAAGTAGCAACTTGATAGCATTCTGTATATGAAAGGGATAAATCAATACCAAATACCTACTTTTGCTCCATATTATTGACTTTATTAGGTGCGGCCAACAGGGTTTGAAAACAAATGACATTCTAGTTGTTTAACTGGATATAGTGATATCCCCTATAAGCAGAGAACTTGAAAGTAAATCTAGAACAAACTAAAAATACCTCCATTTTTCACACTGTATTATTAACATTTTTTAAAGACCGAAGAACAAGGGAATGCTGTGAAGATAGTGGAGTAGGAAGCCCCAAGAATAAGTCCCTCCACCAGAAAAATTATTAAACAGGCAAGAACTGTCTAAACCAACTATTTTAAAAGTCCAGAATCCAGTAGAACACTGTGCAACATCCAGGGAATAGTATGAGGAAGAGGCTGGTAAATGGTAGTAAATGCCAGTGAATTCCTCTGTCCGTGTGGCAGTTACCGTCGTCCATCCCCACTCTCATGGCAGACAGCAGTGGGGTCTGGAACTTGGTAGACCTCACTAGTGCCAAAGAGAGACAGAGAAACACTGTCCCACCAAGATCCAGAGTGTGGGGACACAAACCAATAGCTGATCATAGCTTTTGATTAGCTACTTCAGATTGCTGGGGGCCCAGCTCTGAGGGAACCCAAATAGTCCTGGAAAAAGACAGCAGAGGAGACTTAAAGATGTTACACTTCCTCAGAGCTGTGGAGGGGAATTGAAGGGCTAATTTGCTGGGAAGGTACTGAGTCATGAAAGCTAGTTTTGGAGAGCCATGCAAGTAGCTCGTTATACCCATCCTAGCTCCTCCCCAGGACAGTTTGAAACTGGCCATGTTCCCTTTGTGAGTCCCTGGCCTTATTCCTGCTGGGAAGGATTGACTTGGGAAATTCCTCTCTGACACTCTCAATCTCCCAGATTTTCCCCTCCAGACAAAAGCAGCTTGAAACGAGGAAGCTTGAGACAAAGAAACCTGGGGCAAATGTTGCCTGCTTTAAGTCTGCAGTGAACACTCAGAAGAAAGAGAAATTCTGTTTTCTGGGAAGTAGAGAGAGCCTTAATAGTTCCCCTATTTACAGGAACTTGACTGCAGGACTTTGACTGCTTTCTCTATGGTAAGTAAAAGCCCAGGAAAGGTCACATGCTCCTAGAAGACAGGGAATTAATTTGCATTTTGCCTTTCACTGACCTACCTTATGAGAGGCCTGAACTCTGAAGGAGAGCTCATCATGCAATTCAAAGCAAATTTGTTAAGATGAGCAAAGATGCTTGCTGCTTAGGTTTCTTCGGTTTTGTTAGTAGCTGACACTCAAGAAAATCTCTCTCATATCATGATCTGGATGCAAACTCAAGAACTAGACATCTCAGAGAATAAATCCCATCGTTAACATTTTAAAATATCAAAATGTACATTGATTAAAATGTACAATGTGCAGCAAAAAAAATTAAAGGAAAAACAGAAAAACAGTAAATGATGGACCATCCAAAGGAAGAGGAAAAAAGTACATAAAACATTAACAAAGAAGACCAAGCTGTAGACATACCACCCAAAAACTTTAGGAGAACAATCTTCAGTATGTTCAAAAAAATGAAGAAAAACACAGAGAATGAACAAAAGAATATTAGGAAAACAATGAATGAACAATAGGAGAACCTCAACAAAGAGATAGAAAATTTAAACAGGAAGCAAACAGAGCTACTGGAGTTAAAGATCATAATAACTTTAATGGAAATTTCCCAGGAGGGTTTCAACAGCAAATTGGAGTTGGCAGAAGAAAGAACCAGTGAACTTGAAGAAAAGACAATTGAAGTAGGTTCATGAGCAGAAAGATGAAAGAATTATAAAAAATACAAATGTACTAAGAGACCTCTGCGACACCACTAGGTATACACATGTATGCATTATGGAGTCAATTCAACCAGAAAATGTAACAATTATAAATATATATGCACCTAACATCAAAGACCACAAATATGTAACATAGATATTGACAGATTTGAAGGGAGACATTCATATACCACTTTCGATAATAGATAGAACATCAATAAGGAACTAGTAGACTGGAACATTATTATAAAACAACTAGACCTAAACAGACATGTACGCAACACTTCGCCCAAAAGCGACAGAAAGCACCTTCATCTCAAGTGCAAATAAGTCATTCTCCAGGATCACCTTTCATCCAATGCCAAAATACACTTCTTCTAAAGTGCACATTGCTCATACTCTAGGTCACCAAATGAGGCCCCAAAATCCAAAAATATTGAAACCACACAATGCATCTTCTCTGAGCACAATGGAATGATGCTGAAAATTAATGAGAGGGAAGAAATAGGAAATTCACAAATATATGAAAAATAAACAATGTGCTCTTAAACCACCAATGGCTAAAGAGGAAATAACAAGAGAAATTAGGAAATATGAGACAATGAACATATAAAATGCCAAAATTTATGGGATGCAGTGAAGACAGTTCTGAGAAGGAAATTTATGATTTGAAATACATATTTTAATAAAGGAGAATTTCAGGGCAGTGCAATGGTGATGCAGTGGCAGAATTCTTACCTGCCATGCTGGAGACCCAAGTTCATTTCCTGGAGCCTGCCCATGCCAAAAAAAAAAGGAGAATTTCAAATCAGAGGCCTAACCTCAAAACTGGAAGAACTAGAAAGACAAGAACAAACTAAACACAAAACAAGCAGAAGGGAGAAATTAACAAATATTAAAGCAGATATAAGTGAAATAGAGAACAAACAAAAATTAGAATAACAAAATCAAAATTGGTTCATTGAAAAAATCAATAAAATTAACAAAACATTAGCTAGATTGTTGAAAAAAGAGAAGGAACTCAACTAAAATAGGATATGAAAAGGGGGATATTACTACACCCCACAGAAATTAAAAGACTATAAGAGGATATTATGAACTGTACACCAACAGATTAGATAACCTAGACAAAACAGACAAATTCCTAGAAGCAAACTATCTACACTGACTCAAGAAGAAATGGAAGACTCAACAAATCAGTAACTAATAAAGAGATTGAATCAGTAATCAAAACCCTCCCAAGAAAGAACATCCCAGGACTAGATGGCTTCACAGCAAAATTCTATGGAAGATTTCATGAAGAATTAACACCAATTCTGCCAAACTCTTACAAATTGAAGAGAAGACAATATTCCCTAATTATCCTATGAGACTAGCACACCCTCATACCAAAGCCAGATAAAAATACCACAAGAAAAGAAAATTAAAGATCAACATCTCCTGTGAATATCAATGCAAAAATCCTTAACAAAATACTAGTAAATTACATTCAACAGGGCATTAAAAGAATTATGCACTATGATCAAGTGGGATTTTTCCGCATATACAAGTGTGTTTCAACAGAAGAAAATCAATTAATGTAATACATGACATAGGCAGAATGAAGGGGGAAGAAAAACCATGATCACCAAATTGATGCAAAAAGGCATCTGACAAAATATGGTATTCTTTCTTGATAAAAACACTTAGAAAACCAGAATTAGAGGGAAATTTCCTCAACAAGATAAAGATCCTATTTGAAAAGCTGACAATTGACATCATACTTAATTGTGAACGATGCAAATCTTTCCCTCTAAGATCAGAAACAAGATAAGGTGACCACTGTCATGAGGTTGGTACTGGAAGCTATTCAGATTTGTGCTGAAAGTTGTAGCTAAAACAATTAGGCAAGAGAAAGAAAGAAAAGGCATCTAAGTTGGAGAGGAAGAAGTAAATCTTTCTTTCTTTGGAGATGACATGATCAGAAAATCCTGAAAAATCCGCAACAAAGCTCTCAGAGCTAAGAAATGAATTCAACAATGTAGTGGAGTACAAGATGAATATCCCCAAATTGGTGGTGTTTCTATACACCAGTAATGAGCAATCTGAAGAGGAAATCAAGAAAACAAATTGCATTTATGTTAGCAACTAAAAGATCAAATATTTAGAAATAAATCTAACCAAGATGTAAAGGACATCTACATAGAAAACTGCACAGTTTGCAAAAAGAAACCAAAAAAGACCCAAATAAATGAAATAGCATTTTGTGATCATGGATTGGAAAACTAAATATTGTTAATATGTCAATTCTACCTAAAGTGATTTATAGATTCAATGCAATTCCAATGAAAATTCCAACATCAAATTTACATGGAAGGAGAAATAACCCTGAATAGCCAAGACCATCTTGAGATACAGAACAAAGTTGGAGGATTCACACCTCCCAATCTTATAACTTGCTGCAAAACTACAATAATCAAAACTTGTCGTACTGGTACAAGGACAGACATAAAGGATAATGGAATCAAATTTTGAGTTCAGAAATCAACCCTCACTTTTATGACCAACTGACTTTTCAAGGAGTCAGAGATCACTCTTTGGGGGAAGAATAGTCTCTTCAACAAATTGTGTTAGAAAACTGGATTTCCATATACAAAAGAATGAAGGTGGAACCTCACATCACACCACACACAAAAATTAACTCATAATGGATCAATGACCTAAATTTAAGAGCCATAACTATACAACTCCTAGAATAAAATTTAGGGACTCATCCTGAGGACCCTGTGTCAGGTAATGGTATCTCAAACTTTACACACATAGCACAAGCAACAAAACAAAAAAAAATTGATAAATGGGACCTCATCAAAATTACAATCTTTCTTGCATCAAAGGACCTTATCATGAAAGAAAGGTGACAACTCCACAGCGGGGAAAAATTTTGGAAACCACATATTCAATAAGGGTTTAATATCCAGAATATATAAAGAAAGCCTTCAACTCAACAGCAAAAAAAGACAGACAACCCATTTAAAAATGGAGTAAAGAATTGAATAAACATTTCTCAAAAAAAATACACAAATGACCAAAAAGCACATGAAAAGGTGACCAGCATCATTAGCCATTATGGTAATGGTACAAGTCAAAACCATGAGATACTATGTCACATTCACTAGAATGGCTATCATATAAAAAGTGAAAACTTACAATTGTTATACAGGATATAGAGAAATAGAAACCCTTATTCATTGTTGCTGGGATTGTAAAATGATGGAGCCACTGTGGAAGACACTGGCAGTTCCTCAGAAACTTAGGTATAAAATTACCATAAGACTCAGCATTCCCACTTCTAGGTATATACCTAAAAGACCTGAAAGAAGGGACTCAGACATTTGCACACTGATGTTCATAGCCACATTATTCAGAATTGCCAAAAGATGAATGCAATCCATGTCCATCAACTGATGAATGAATAGCCAAAACGTGTAAAAGAATTGTAGTCCTGATACATGAAACAACATGGATGAACCTTGAAGATGTAATTTTGCATGAAATAAACCAGTCACAAAAGGACAAATATTGTACGATCTCACTGATATGAAATAATTAGAATAAGCAAACTCATAAATCAGAATCTAGAATGTAGATTAAAAAGTAAAAGTTGGAAATAGGAAATTAATGCTTAAATATACAATGTTTCTATTTGGGATAATTGAAAAGTTTCGCTAATGGATAGTGGTGATGATAGCAAAAAACTGAACATAATTAATGGCACTGCATCATATATTTCAATGTGGTTAAAAGGAGGCGTTTTAGGTTGTGTATATATATTAGTGGAATACAGTTTTTAAAAAATTCATGGAACTTTACAACACAAACAGTGAAGCCAAAGTTAAACCATACGTGATACTTAATATGAAAGTGTACTTTCATCAATTGTAACAAATGTTCCACACCAACGCAAGGTATTAATAATAGGGTGGCATATGAGAATCCTGTATTTTTTGCATGGTTTTTCTGTAAACCCACAACTTCTCTAACAAAAAATAGACCAAAGACCAAGGTAGAAGAACATAGAAAAATAGCAAAATGAAGACCCCTCTGTTTACATGTCTCAATAATCAACACTAAACTTATTTCTTATATGATGTTTTTAAGTAAAAATATGCATAGTCATTTGAACTTTGTTTTTAACAACATGACACATATTCCTTATTTGTATTTGTAAGTCAGTTATGTAGAACAATGCTTCTCAAACTTTAATGTATACATGAATACCTTGGATCATGCTAAAACACAGATTCATACATCTCAGATGATGTTGATGCTACTGATTCATGAACTACATTTTGTCAGAATAAAGGAATCCCACTATGCCTTAACTAATGCCCATGAAGGTAAAACTAGTGTTTCAGTAATATGACATTTGTAACTGAGAGCCTTGTGTATACACACTATATTGATCTGAGTTTGGAGAGAAATATTCTAGAGCAAATGATAGTTGACCTAAGTCATTTTTACCTTCTCTTCTATTGCAGCCTACAAACAGAAAAGCAGAACATTAATGTAAAAACCAAAGTGGAGAATGATGCAAAGAAATGTCAATTGTTGAGTTAATTCTTTTCCTAAAATTTTAAAATAGGGTTCATTCTGTTAACAAACACTGTTCTTAAAATGTAATGTTTGCTGCAAATTTGGAGCCATTTTACTATTGAAAATGCTTCTATAATTCGTGTCAAATCTGATTAATAAATTGAGATGGGTATGTCAGTGGGTGAAAGCTGCTCGATTTTTAATTTCACTTTTGGTCCTCGATATTGTGTGTGTTCCTCCTTGCTTGTGGTAATGTATTAAAGGTCTGCCCAGATCTTTTCTCCAATGGTTATTTGACTAATAAACACCAGCTTCTTCATTTTCTAACCGTGCTTCTGGATTTAAGCTGCATGACTTCTCTCTCTTTTTTTTTTTTCTAATGGGTATCATGCAGTTTCAACCCCATGATTTTTTTCTTTGAAAATCATGGAAAGTGAAAGCTGCACTTTATTTCTGCCAGGTTGTGTTAGGCTATTCCATTATGCTTTGGTATTTGAGTGGGAAACCTGCATGATGAATATACCCTGTAAGTGCAGTATTTCAAATCCCACGTGGCTTAGAAGTGCTCTGGGAGCTAAGGGGTTTATTTATTGAACGGTTCTAAAATGGTTCTCTGAAATGCTTTGTTGTTGTTGGCACTTTGTCTTCCTTAACCACCTAGTGGATGTGTTTTGTTTTATAGTAAAGATATGTTAAAATAACCCTTCATTCCCCATAGATACACAGAAGGCCATTTCTGAGATCAAGAATGACCTTTTAGCTACCTAAATGGCCTGTCACCTCTTGTTTATTTCGCTTTCTCCCTGGGGCAGAGGTCTTACATGTATTCTCTTGATTGTTACTTTGTTTCTTGTTGACTATTTTAACCCTGGACTTGCCTTCCATTTTTATTTTGATGGGATATAATTAAGTAAAAGACTTCCAATTTCTCTCATTTTCCTTCCTCACACTCCAAGTGTTCATTCTATCATTTGTAGTATGTTTTCATGTGTTTTTAAATATACAGATAAATGTTAACTAAAATAAGAAAAAAGGAGACAAGGAAAGACATTTTTGTGAAGATACTTTAAAGACTCTTTTGACAAGGCTATGTAGATGTGTGTGTGTCCACTTCCAGATAGATAGACAAGCAGGCAGACAGACAGACAGATAGATAGAGAGATAGATAGATAGATAGATAGATAGATAGATAGATAGATAGGTAAATAGATGGATGTAAATGATAGACAGAAAATGAGAGACAAAGAGAGAGAGAGAAAGGAGGAAGAAAAGGGGTGAGAATGTTTGTTATTTGGGTAAAAAAATAGCAGAAGCATTTACTGCCCCACTATGTCACTATTAGAGTGACAAAAATCAGATTTAAAATATCTTGTAACAAGAAATTCCAAATGTATCCAACACCACAAAAAATGTCTTCTAGTCCCAACTATTTGGTATTCATTGCCAAAATATGAATATATGTGAGTCATTCCAAAACTCTAGTTTGCTTAGGTGCAAATTTATTTAGAAAGTCACACAACACAAATTTGTTATTGAACCTATTTATTTCTCTTTCTGCATGAAATAATTTCCTTATCTTGATTGTTCTAGTTTGCTAGCTGCCAGAATGCAATACACCAGAAGCAAAATGGCTTTTAAGAAGGGGGATTTAATAAATTGCTAGTTTACAGTTCTAAGGCCAAGAAAATGTCCCAATTAAAGCAAGTCTAGAGAAATGTCCAATCAAAGGCATCCACGGAAAGATACCTTGGTTCAAGAAGGCTGGTAAAGTTCAGAGTTTCTCTCAAGTGAGAAGGCACATGGTGAACACAGAGTTTCTCTCTCATCTGGAAAGGCACATGGTGAACACGGCGTCATCTGCTT
Source organism: Tamandua tetradactyla (assembly GCF_023851605.1). NCBI lineage: Eukaryota > Metazoa > Chordata > Mammalia > Pilosa > Myrmecophagidae > Tamandua > Tamandua tetradactyla. The sequence goes on from NC_135348.1 coordinate 9,164,144, forward strand.
CTTCTCCTGGCTTCCTGTTTCATAAACTCCCCGGGACCATTTTCCTTCCTCATCTCCAAAGGTCGCTGGCTGGTGGACTCTGCTTCTCGTGACTCTGTTGTTCTGCTCTGCTCCCTCTGAATCTCCCATTCTCCAAAATGTTTCCTCTTTTGTAGGACTCCAGAAATTTATCAAGACCCACCCAAATGGGTGGAGACATGTCATCACCTAATTCAGCTTGACAATCACTCTTGATTAAACCAAATCTCCAGGGAGATGATCTAATTACAGTTTCAAACATACAGTACTGAATATGGATTAGAAGAAATGGCTACCTTTACAAAATGGGATTAGAATTAAACTGATTTTTCTAGGGTACATATGTCATTTCAAACCAGCACATTGATGCAGGGAATAATAAAATAGAAATGCTATAAATCTGGTATCAAGGGGATTAGAGGTATTGGTACAACTGTGTAAATGAAGCTAAAGCATTCTAACTCACTCTCCTACTATGTGTTTTGCATTAAGCATATGGATTATTCAAATTTTGAACTAGAAGAAACTGAATAAATCAACTGAGTTAAACCATTTAAACCACTTTCCATAAAACAGCGGCAATAATATCACTTAGAAGTTGTTACAAATTCATATTCTCAGGCTCCAACCCATACATACTGAAGAAGAACCTCTGGAGGGGGCCTGGTAGAAACTGTGCTTTAAGGCCAAGATGTGAACAAGGTCACAGAGCTAAAGAGTTGCAAAGCATAAAGTGTAGCACATGGTACCCAGTAGTACAGCTTGACCCGTGGTATTATTGAAGACATGCAATAATTAAATTTAAAATAAGAAGATCATATTTTATATCTTAATCACTTCTTAAATTTGGTTATACTGCATGATTCTAGTATCAAAAGTAGATCAACAGTTGAAGCTAATCAGTAATTTCACATAGTATAGTTATTAAACAGCTGCTGCTGATTAATTGTTTTGAGTGGGATTAGGTCCTACTAATAAGAGGATTTTCAGAGTTATTGGGGAGGATTTCTGCTTGCTTTTGCCTCAGAGCATCATTTGAACTTGAACTCAGGAGGTTTTTGGTGTGTTTGTTGGGAAGAAACTGAAGAGGGCATACAGCTGAGAATAAGAAATGAAAGCAAATTGATTCTTCAGAGAAGTAATGGAAGGAGTTAATGTATCTTTTTGAGCCGAGAGGATATCAGTGATTATTCTAAGTCTAAACTTCTTGTTGCCTTTGAGTATGTGAAATACATATGCTTCTTCATCTTTAACTCTCATTCTCCTTCATTTCCTTCCCAATTGCCTACAAAAATACTCCAAACACCGCTACCTTAAAAATAAAATTGTCACAACTCTAAATCTTCATATAACCCACCTTGCTAAGTTTATTTTCTTTACTGCTAAATTGATTTCTTTTAATGCAAAAGATGTATTTTATAACTGCAAAGTAATACAGATTCAAAGTTGACAACTTGGAAAGTACAAATCAAAAGTAAAGGGTAATCTTGGTTTGAAATACTTTTACTTAGTATTTGTTCTTAGAGAGTATACTTTTTAGCCCAATGGCATGATATTGTATATATTGCTTTGATATTTATTAAAAGAATATATATATTTCTTTCTTTTACTTGCTAAATTTTGAGTCTTTCCATTAATAACTAATAAATCACCTTTTAAAGACATCATTTTAAGGGATGTTTAGTATTCCATTTATGAGAATATTATAATTTACCAATCTCTATATTTAGACATTACATCGTTTCCAATTGTTCATTATCATGCTTAACCCCATAAAGACAAGCATCTTTGTAGTATATGAATAAAATCTTTGTGTAATTTATCTCGATAATACTCTTAATATAAAATCTAAGAAGTAAAATTATCAAGTCTTTTTAAATTTTGCCAAATGCTATGCATTGATTTGCACACATCTACAGAAGTGTATATACTTTCCACCCAAAAAGTAATATATAAAACTGTTTATTCTTTTTTATCTTTAACAAATTTATAGAGTACATAATTGTATTGATTTTTCTGCTTTATTAACTAGATTATTGCTAACAAAATTTGTAATTATGAACTGAGAGACTGACTGGATTATTGCAAATGTTATAGTTTAATGGAGCTATACCATATAGTTACTACTTAAGTCAACTTTGCCATATGAATAAAACTGTTTTTAAAAAATATAAAGAAGCATGATTAAAGAATGAACAGCATCTATTCTGATACATATTAAAAAGGAATTTACTGGGCCCCAAAACAGATATTCTGACTTGTAAAACTTGAGTGAAACCCAGGAATGTGAATTTTAAGCAAATACCCTAGATGATTCCAAAGCAAGAGCCACTAGCATCTTGAGAAACACTGAAAAGTACAACACTAATACTTGCTAGAACACAATCTCAGAAGATTCTGAGACAAATGTACACTTTGCATAATATTATAGAATTAAAAAAAACATACCATTCAAAGCTTAATCCTACAGGGGATGTCAGTTATGTTTAAAAGCACATTTGAAAAATAATATACCAGGACTAGAGATATTTATATTAATATTTTTGTAATTCCACAGGTACATTTTAGGAGAACATTTTCGATTTCATTATTTTTCCTTGGATTACTGCCATATACCTCTTTTTTTTTTGCTACATTTTCTGATTTAAGGATTTTTCTTATCCAAAAATTAAATGGTTTCTCCTACTCTTGTTTATAACATAATCTAGAACATTTTATCTTATATATATATCCCTTTCTGTAAAACAATTAGCTCAAAAACTCTGGTCTGAATCTGATCTCAAACATAAGCAGCGTAACATTCCCACTCATTTAATTACCACTCGATATCATGCATTAAGTATAATTATAGTACAAGAATTAGGGCTCTGATGAAGAAAAGTTCTCCTGGCTAATTAGGAATTTAGTAGGTCTGCATGAAACTGAGACGTATAATCCCAACTAACTTGATAAAGTATTGAATATGAAAAACTGCCTTAAAGACAATTAATTGTGAAGACAGTAGTAATTATATTTGTACATTAGGTATACATAACACCACATTTTTTCTAACAGAGTCACAGTTTAGGGTCCCATTTTCTTTCTTTCATTTTACAGCCAGCTAGAATTTATGCCTGGAAAGGAAGCATATCTCTTCATTCTTTAAGTTAACTTCAGAAGGTAAAATCTTACACTTGCCATTGTTGTATAGCACCAATGATATATTATAAACTTAAATACTTCTTATTACTTTGCACTTCCTTATTTGTGATCTTCTGAGGAAATAGAACAGATGTTCAACTCCATCTACAAAATGAGTCTTCATATATTTGAAACACAATTATACCATTTAGTTGAATAATATTAACACTTGTTCATAATCTTAAACTGTTGAAATTTAACAACAAATAAAATTCAGTTGTGTATTTAAAATGCAAAAAATATGTGGGGTATTTATTCTAAAGAGTAGAATATTGACAGTTGTATAAGAATTAAATATAAGAAATATTCCAGGGACACAAAATCTCCTGTTTTCATTCACACAGCAAATTGTTTCTGTATACAATTGCCCACTGCTCAGTGCACCATTATTTTCCTGAAAAAAAATTCTGCACATTGTTAAGATGAATCAAAATGACCCTTTCTGTTTAAATCTTTCCTACTGTTTCCATGGAGATATAATCTCACTCCACAGTTATAAATCTATTTGTTATAAGCACAGCGTATTCTGCCCTCTCAAGCATGAGCTTTTAATTTAAATATGTTTTATATTGTTCTTCCCAGAGTACCTCCATTACTCCTTCAAACCAAGGTTACTTGTCCTAGCCAATCAAGACTAGATTATAGGACTGCCTGGGACATAGCAAGTTTTCTGTACTTCTTACAAAGGTAATCCTTATGTCATTTTGCCATTTGCCATCAACTCAGGTTTTTCTTCCTTTTCTTTCTCTAAGAAAGATTTTATTTTTTGCCTGTCAGGATTTCGTTTCAACTTTACATGAATGATAATTCTAAATCTATTTTCGTGTCCCACGTATTACTCTAAATTGCTTATAAAGTCTGCGTTTGCATGGTTTGAATTTCTATATCACTGTGAAAACCATTCTTGTTTGTTTTCCTTTCTGTGAGTGATTATAAGTACAATTAATAGTAATACCTCACCATTTCCAACAACCTTGATGGCTTAAGATATCACCATCATCATCAGTTTACTCTGATAGGAGAGATAACCAGGGTATGAAGAGATAGAGATTACCCACATATAACTAGGGTTGGTCTAAAACTAGAAATTTCTTTCTGTCTTTTCCTTTTTAAGAAGCAGTTTTATTGAGGTGTATTCACATATCATACAATCCTTCCAAAGTGTACCATCAGTGCTTTTACTTATATTCACAGAATTGTGCACTCATCACCATAGCCAATTTTAGAATATTTTCATTATTCCAAAAAGAAAAACCCCATACTCCCTAGCAGTATCCCTCTATCCTTCCTTACCCTTATATAACCACTTATCCATTTCTGCCTTCATAGATTTATCTATATTTACACTTCATATAAATAGAATCATACAATATGTAGTAATTTGAGTCTGGGGTTCTTTCAGATAGCATAATGTTAAAAAAAATTTTAATTAGAGAAGTTGTAGGTTTACAGAAAAGTCATGTCAAAACTACAGTATTCTGGCCTCTCGCCTTTCATCTTTCTTTTCCTGCAAGAGCATCTGCATGTCTTCTCACATGTGTAACCAATCAATTTTCTGCCTGCAAAAACAGAACAAAACAAAAACACAGCATTCCTGTATATTCCCCTATAGTTGACACTTTGCATTAGTGAGGTATATTTGTTACAATCGATGAAAGAATATTAAAATAGTACTAACTATAGTCCACAGTTCTTGTTAGGTGTATTTTTCTTATTATGTCACCCCATTATTAGCACTGTTATGGGGCGCACCAAAAGAGAGACCACACAAGTCAAAGCAATTTGCAAGCCAATTAGGAGTCTTTATTAGCCGGCCCACTGCCTCAGAAACTCAAGAAGGAGGAATCAGAGAGCAGCCCCGAGGAGTTCTGAAGGGGTGCTTATAAAGGTAAAAACCACAAGCATATCCACAGAAGCAGGAAAAAGGACCTTATTTTTTTGAGCCACATCTTGGTTTGCAGCTGTAAGCAAGCAATCTTATCTACAGAAGCAGAGAAATGCCATTTGCTCTTGCACAATACATCCCATTCTTTTTGTTTCTTAGCAATGATTATTGTTCAATTTTTAACTCTTGGGAACTTCCCGCCCTGGATCTTGTGACTCCGGATACCTTCTTCTTGCTAGGGCCTGATTTATTGCCTGATTTATTGCTCCTGACTCCCCACAAGCACCTTTATTAGTGTCATACATTTGTTACAATTCATGAAAAAACATTCTTATACTATTAACCTCATTTCATTGTCCACAAAAATGTTCGCTGTGTTACCCGGTCCCATGTTTTATCTTCTAACATCCATTCTAGTAACATGCACAGTACAAAAGCTCTCCTTTCACTCACATACTCACAATTCTATGCTAATATTGCCACCACCCTTTTCCAAACCTTTACAAGCAATCTAAATAGAAATTATGTACAAATTAATCATAAATTCCCCATTCTCTACCCCAATCTATTCCTTGGTAACCTCTATTCTAGATGATAACTCTATGAGTTTATGTGTTATAATCACTTCAAATCAGTGAGGTTATACAATATGTGTCCTTAGGGCATAATTCAATCAGCATAATGCCCTCAAGGCTTATCCATGTTGTTGCATGTATCAAGACTTCATTGTTTTGTGGCTGAATAATCTTTCATTGTGTGTACATAGCACTTGCGTTTATCCATTCATTCATTGATGGTCAGTTGGTTTGCTTCCATCTTTTAGAAATTGAGAATAATATGGCTATGAACATCAGTGTGCAAATACATGCTCAAGTTCCTGCTTTCATTTCTTCTGAATGATTAGCAGAATTGCTAAGTAGCAGAATTGCCTGGACACAATATAACTCTATACTCAGCTCCTTGTGGAACTTCCAAACTGCCTTCCATTTTACATTCCCACCAGCAATGAATGAGCATTCCTAGTTTTCCCCATCCTCTTCCACACTTACAATTTTCTGTTTTTTTAAATAGTAGACGTTCTAGAGGGTATGAAATGATATTTCATTATGGTTTTGGGTTTGCATTCCATTAGTAAGCTAGTGATGTTGAGGATCATTCATGTGCTTTTTGACCATTTGTATGTCCTCTTTGGAGAAATGGCCATTCAAGTCTTTCGCCTATTTTAAATTGGGTTGTTTGTTTTTTTATTATTGAGTTGTAGGATTTCTTTATATAGTCTGGATATTAAATACTTATCAATATGTGGTTTCCAAATGTTTTCCCTCATTGAATAGGTTGTCTTTTCACTTTGGATGCACAATTTTTTTTTATTTTGAGTTTCCCATTTATCTTTTTTTTTTTTTTTTTTTACTGCTTGTGCTTTTGGGGTAAAGTATAAGAAACCATTGCCTAACCCAAGATCCTGAAGTTGCCTCTCTACATTTTCTGTCAGGAGTTTTATAGTTCTGGATCTTATATTTCAGTCTTTAATCCATTTTGAGTTAATTTGGTGTGAGTCAGAGTTTAGTTCTCATTCTTTTGCAGATAAATATTCCATTCTCCCAGCACCAGTTGTTGAAGAAACTATTCTTTCCCAATTGAGTGGATTTGGCAGCCTTGTCAAAAAACAATTAACCATAGGTGTCAGGGTCTATTTTGAACTCCCAATTCAATTCCAGTGGTCAACATCTTTATCTCTGTGCCAGGACAATGCAGTTTTGACCACTGTGGCTTTGTAATATGCTTTAAAATCAGGAAGTGAGAGTCTCCAACTTCATTCTTCTTTTTCAAGTTCTCTTTTGCTTCCAGGGCACTGTACACTTCCAAATAAATTTGATAGTTGGCTTTTCCATTTCATCAAAGTAGGTTGTTGGAATATTTTATTTTCCATTGTCAATGTCACTTTTATTATAGTTCATTTGTACTTTTCACCATTATATTCAAAGCTTATTCAAAGAAGTAAGCCAGAATTGTAAGCCAGATGACCTTGTAATACTTTATTTCACATAATAGTCAAATTATCTTCCAAGTCACATTCAAGAAGCTGATGATATAACCTTTGGCAGTTTTTAAGAAATATTGGCTGAAGGTTTAGGAGGCGAGAAGGGGAGAAAGAAAGAAGGTAGATCAGGAAATTCAAAGTGAGGGTGTTTATTGCTGCGCTCCGGGGCAGAGCTCACCAAACCCAAAATGGAAGGAGGTGAATTCGCGCCAGGGCTTTGGCATGGGCAGCTTTTAAGGACGGGGGTCAGGTGACGTCCAGGTGACTTCAGGAGGGGCGGTTCATTCTCCTTGCCCCGGAAACCATGTTGGGAGGGGCGACACAGCCTCTACAGCTCCAGTTGTAGTGCCCTCCCCCATTCCCCCGATTGAACATTGGCCAAACAATAATTAAATCTCATTACATCTGTTACTATCTACTAAGAACCGCATCCTGCAGTTAACATTGTATTAGGTGCTAAAGGACAAGTAGTTTGATTTTCAATAACTTAAAAAAATACATATTTAAGATTTACAATACTAATCACAGAACACTTGGCATAGTTTGATTTTGAGGTTTCTACTGCTGAGAAATTTGAGGTTCCCATTGTCTCTGTTTTAGTCCCCAAAGCTCCCAAAGCCTAATGGGTTTTGATGGAATTTCAGGTACCATCAATTGGGCTGATGGTATCTGTGTAGCACTTTGGTCCATGCACATATGGTCAGTAGGTGGGCAGTGAACATTTTCAGGTGGGTAGACCTGGGCAAGTGCACAGTCAGGGTCATTGAGTGGGAGAGGTTGGACCACATAGCACAGTAGCGCTTCCCATCTGGTTGGAGGACATCATAAGTGAGCTGGCTACTGGAATTTTGATTGGGATTGTGTTGACTCTGTAAAAAATTTTGGGTAGAACTAACCTTAAAAATATTTAGTCTTCCAATCAATGAACACTAAAGGTCCTTCCATTTTATTTAGGTCTTCTTCAGTTTCTTTTAGGTATTTTCCATCATTTCCTGTGAACAGGCCCTTTATACCCTTGTGAAGGTTGAATTTATTCCTAGATATTTGACTTTTTTTTATTGTTTTAGGTGTTATTATAAATGAAATTTTTTCTTGATTTTCTCTTCCAATTACTGTTTACCAGTGAATGAAATCACTACTGATTTGGGGATGTTATTCTCACAAGATACTGCTGAATTCATTTATTATCTCTCATAGCTTTGTTGTCAGTTTGGGGGGAACTTTGCATATATATAGGATCATGTCATCTGCAAATAGTTAAAGCTCTTCTTCTTTTTCAACTTAGATATATTTTATTTATCTTGCCTAACTGCTCTGGTTAAAACTTCTAGTTCATTGTTGCATAGCAGTGGTAACTGTGGGCATCCTTGCCTTGTTCCAGATCTTAGAGGGACAGCTTTCAGTCTTTCACCATTGAATATTATGCTAGCTGTGGGTTTTTCTTATTTGCCCTTAATTATGTTGAGGGCACTTCCTTCTATTCCTATCTTTTGAAATGTTTTTTGTCAAGAAAGGATGCTGAATTTTGTCAAATGCTTTTTCTTAGTCCATTGAGATGATTATTTGTTTCCTCCTTGATTTGTTAATATGACGGACTACAGTAATTGATTTTCTTGTGTGGTGCAACCCTTGCATGGTTGGGATAAAATCAACTCGATCTTCATGTATAATTCTTCGATTGTGCTGTGGGATTCAATTTTTAGCTATTATGTTGAGGATTTTGCATCTATATTCATAAGAGAAATTGGTCTGTAATTTTCCTTTTCTTGTATTCTTATTTTGGTATTAGGGTGATGTTGGCCTCATAGAATGAGTTAGGAAGTGTTCCTTATCTTCAATTTTTTGGAAGAGTTTCAGCAGGACTGGTACTAATTCTTTTTTGAATGTTTGGTAGAATTCACATGTGAAGCCATCTGGTCCATCGGGGGGGAGACTTTTTGATGATTGAGTCAATCACTTTGCTTTTGTTTGATTTGCTGAGGTTGTCTATTTCTTCTCCAGTCAATTTTGGTTGTTCATGCTTTTTTAAGAAGTTGTTCATTTCATCTATGTTGTCTAGTTTATTAGCATATAATTGCTCAATGTATCCTCACATTATCTCCTTCATTTCTGTGGGTCAGTAGTTGTGTCTCCTCTCCCATTTCTGATTTTATTATTCACATCCTATCTCTTTTTTTGTTAGCCTAGTTAAGGATCCATCAATTTTATTGATTTTCTAAAAAACTTCTAGATTTTCTCTCCTTTATTTTCATGTTTTCAATTTCATAAATTTCTGCTCTAATCTTTGATATTTCTTTACCTCTGTGTGGGGAAAACTTCCCTCTAGTTCCCCCAGGCAAACAATTAATTTCTCAAGTTTTGCTCTTTCTATTTTTTAAATATGAGCATTTAGGGCAATACATTTCCCTCTTAGCATTGCCTTTGCTGCATCCCATAACTTTTGATACGTTGTGTTTTCATTTTCATTTGCCTTGAGATTTTTACTGATTTCACTCATAATTTTTTCCTTGACCCAATGGTTGTTTAAGAGTGTGTTTTTTAGCCTACATATATTTTTGGAGTTTCTTTCATTGTGCCTGTTAATGATTTTGAACTTCAGTCCTTTATGATCTGAGCAAGTGTTTTGCATAATTTCAATCTTTTAAAAGTTCTTGAGTCTTGCTTTGTGGCCTAACATGTGTTCTACCCTGGAAAATGATCCATAAGCCCTTGAGAAAAATATGTACTTTGTGGCTGTGGGGTGTAATGTTCTGTAAATATTTTTTTAACACTAGTTCATTTATTGTACTATTCAAAATATTTGTTTCTTTATTGCTTCACTAAAAGTTCTATCCATTGTTGAGAGTGGTGTATTGGAGGCCCCAACTATTATTGTAGAGGTGTCTATTTCTCCTTTCAGTGTTGTCAGTGTGTGCCTCATATATTGTGGGGCACTCTGGCTCATGATTTTATGTCTTCTTAATGAGTTATCCCTTTTATTAATACATAGTATCATACTTGTCTCTTTTAATTGTTTTACATTTGAAGTCTGATTTGTCTGATATTGGCATAGCCACCCCCACTCTTTTTTGTTTGTTCTTTGCATGAAATATCTTTTTCCAACCTTTAACTTTTAATCTATTTTTTGTCCTTGGGTCTAAAGTTAGTCTCTTGTAGACAGCATATGGATGGATATCCTGTTTTTTAACCCATTCATTCTGCAGTCTGTGTCTTTTGATTGGGGATTCTAATCCATTAACATTTAATGTCATTACTGTAAAGGCAATACTTTATTAAAGCAGAAATGAAGGAAATTAAGAATAAAAAACATTAGAATTACCAAACCAAAAAGTTGATTCTTTTAAAAGATCTATAAAATTGACAAATTCTTAGCTAGACTGACAACGGAAAAAAGAGAGAAAATGCAAATAAATGAAATCAGAAATGAGAAGGAAGCATTGCTACTGCCCCACAGAGATAAATATGATGACAAGAGGAAACTATGAGCAACAGCATGCTATAAAAATAGACAACCTAGATGAAATTATCAAATTCCTAGTAACACATGAACAACCTACAATGATTCTAGATGAAATAGATGTCAACAGGCCAACTACAAGTAAAGAGATCAAAACAGGCATCAAAATTCTGCCAAGAAAGAGAAGCCCTGGATCAGATGACCTCTCAGGTAAATTCTACCAAATATACAAAGGCACATTAGAAGAATTAGACACCACGACCAAGTGGGATTCATTCATGGTATGCAAGCGTGTTTCAGCACAGGAAAATCAATCTATGTAATATAGCATATTAACAAACTGAAAGGCAAAAATCCCATGATCATCTCAATCGACGCTGAAAAAGCATTCAACAAAATTCAACAATCTTTCCTGATAAAAACATTTCAAAAGGTAGGAATCAAAGGAAACTTCCTCAATACAATAAAGGGCATTTGTGATCAGCCAGCAAAATACTCAAAGTTGAAGGACTGAAAACCTCTCCCAAAGATTAGGAATGAGACAAGAATACCCACTATCACCACTATTATTAAACATTGTGCTCTAAGTTCTAGCTGGAATAATTAGCAAGATAAATAAATAAAAGGCATCTGTTCTAGTTTGCTAGCTGCCAGAATGCAACACACCAGAGACAGAATGGATTTTAATAAAAGGGGATTTATTTTGTTAGTTCTTCAGAGGAAAGGCAGCTAACTTTCATCTGAGGTTCTTTCTTATGTAAGAAGGTACAGGATGATCTCTGCTGGCCTCCTCTCCAGGCCTCTGGGTTCTAACAACTTTCCCTAGGGTGATTTCTTTCAGCATCTCCGAAGGCCTGGGCTGAGCTGCGAGTGCTGAGATGAGGTATGCTGACCTGCTTTACTGTGCTACATTAAGCTCTCTCATTTAAGCACCAGCCAATTAAGTCAAATGTCATTCATTGCAACAGGCATGCCTCCTAGCCAACTGCAGATTAATTAGCAACAGATTAGGTTCACGTACCATTGGCTCATGTCTGCAGCAACAAAACTAGGCACGTTCACCTGGCCAAGTTGACAACTGACTCTAGCTACCACAGCATCCAGTTCAGAAAAGAAGTAGTAAAACTTCATTATTTTCAGATTATATGATCCTTTATTTGAAAAATCCTGAGAAAGCCACAACAAAGCTACTTGAGTTAATAAACAAATTTAGCAAAGTGGAGGGATATAATTTTAATGAGCAGAAATCAGTAATGTTTCTATACACAAGCAGTGACCTAATCGAGGAGGCAATTAAGAAAAAAAATTCATTCACAACAGTAACTAAAAAGTCAAATATCAAGAAATAAACTTAACCAAGTATATAAAGGACCTTCTACACAGGAAACTATAGACATTTGCTAAAAGAGAACAAAGAGCATCTAAATAGGTGGAAAGATTCTGTGTTTATGGATAGGAAGGCTAAATCATGAAGATGTCAATTCTATATCAACCAAAATTCTAACCTATCTTGAAGTCATAGGCACACTGATGTTCCTAGTAGTATTGTTAGTAACTGCAAAAGATGGAAGCAATGCAAGAGTCCATCAATAAATGAGTGGACACACAAAATGTGGCATATGAATACAATGGAATATTATGCAGCAGAAAGAATGAGTGAGGTCCTGAAACAAATGACAACATGGATGAAACCTGAAGATATAATGTTGAGTGAAATAAGCCAGACACAAAAGCATAGATACTTTATGAGTTCACTAATATGAAACCTCTAGAAAATGTAAACTCAGACTCTTAAAATGTAGAATATAGGGTCTTTAGAGATAGACAGAAGCTAGAGAACAGGGAGTAGTTACCTAATATGTACAGACGTGGTGTGAGGTTGTACTTAAGGGTATGAGAATGGATAGAGGTGTTGGTAGTACATTAGTGGGGATATAAGTAATAGTGCCATATTGAAGGTGAATATGATTGAAAAGTTTGTTTGTCATGTATCTCACCAACTAGCACTACAAATATAATTAAGTTCTCGCATGAACTACTTCAAAGGTCTAAAATGGGTACAAAAAGTTAATAATAGAGTGGCATATGGGGAAAACTATGTATTGTGTGCTATAGATAATATTTAACAGGAATACATCAATAGTACCAAAATGATACTGTGAGTAAATAATTGGTGGAGGGATAAGAGTTACAGGGTGTTTTGGGTTTTCTCTTTGATGTGGGTTTGTCTATCAGTTATTTTTCTCTATGGAGCAATGAAAATTGTTTAAAATTGAGAGCAATGATTTTTGGACAACTAAGTGTACAATTGTGAGTAACTGATTTTTATTTTGGATAGAATATATGCCACGTGAGCATATCTCAACAAAATCTTCAGATTCAAAATAAATAAATAATAAAAAAGAATGCTGCATAAGCAAAATAACACAGTATAAAAATTATTGATTAGCTGCTTTCATTCATAATTATTCTCTGGCATCTATTATTGGTCTCTCTTTTATTCAGTTTGAGCTATACTTGGTTTTTAGTCATACAGGTTTTTGCTTTTACCAATAATTTGTTTTTGTTTTTGTTTTTGTTTTTTTAATCACTGAGTAGTATCATTGTCCAAATGCACCACAGGTTATTTAACCATTCACCCAAAGGATATCTAGGTTGTTTCCAGTTTTGGACTATTGTAAATAAAGCTGCTATAAACATTCATGTAAAGATTTTTTGTGAGTGTAACTGAAAACTAACATAATTATCACTTACTGAACTGTAATCTACTTGTGCCTATTAGCCTTCTGAGATATTGCAACATAGCTGAAAGCTAACACATGCCACTGTTGTAACTCACTGGACTGTAAACTAGTTGCTTTGATGCTTTGCTTTGTAACTTTAACTAAAAAGTTTCATAATAATTTCAGGACTCTTATCCCCATACCTGGTTTTGTAATTTTAATCTTCTTGTGATCCTGCGAACAGCCTCTTCACACTTATTAATGAAGAAAACTGTGCCAACCCACTCCAGTTCCTATCTTTATTCTGCAAGGTGAAAACAGTTCTGGCTGGAATTGATCCACCAGACATGTTCAGTAGCATAATACTTTTACCTACAGTAACTTATACCTTTTATAATCCTGAAAATCACATCCATCATCATGTCAAAGCTGCCATTTTCCTACATGTGTCCTATAACTAAGCATATAATCTATCAGTGTATTCTTAACCAGAATACCACCTTTAACCTTGTATTCCTAAACCACTGTGCTCATTATCATAAAGGCACCTCTAGTGTGCTGTAAAAATCTCAGAGTCTGTCTGGTTTGGGGCAATAGATCTGAGTCCCCCTCACCTCCTGTCTGTCTCCTTACATAATGCTCTGTGATAAAGCTCTTGCCTTCTTTGAAACCCTGGTGTCACAGGATTGGTTTTGTGTGCATTGGGCAGCATACCCATATTTTGTTTGGTAATATGAGCACTAGTCTTTATTTCTCCAAGTTAATCAGGAGTGCAATTTCTGGATTGTATAAAACATACATGTTTAGTTTTTAAAGAAACTGCCAAACTGTTTCCCAGAGAGGCTGTAGCATTTTACCTCCCCCCCAGCAATGTATGAGTGATCGAGCTTCTCTGCATCCTCATCAGTAATTGGAAGAGTTAAGCTTTTATTATTTTAGGTATTCTGATGGGTGTGTAGGACAGCTCACTGTGGTTTTAATATGCAATTATCTAATGTTTAATAATGGTTTAATAATGTTGATTATTTCCTTATGTTCTTATTTGTCATCAGTATATCCTGTTCTTAGAAATGTCTCTTCTTGTCTTTGTCGCATTTTCTAATTTTTTTTGTTTTGCCTTTACACTGTTGAGTTTTGAGAGTTTTTAAGTTATTCTAGATATTAATCCATTGCCAAATATGTGATTTGCAAAAATTTTCTCCAAGTGTAGCTTTGCTTTTCTTCTGATTAACATGGTCTTTTTTTTTTTTTTTTGCAGAGCAAAGTTTTAAATTTCGATGAAGTCCAATTTACCAAATTTTCCTTTCACGGAACATGTTTTTGGTGTCACTTTAAGTCCATGATGTATTTTTAGTTACTTCTTGTTTAAAGTGTGAGAATTTAAAGAGTCAGGGAGATGTGGGTGAAAGTCCTACTCTATTTTTTTTTTGCCTATGATTGTCCAATTGGTTCAGCACAGTTCATGAAAAGTGTTTTCTTCCTCTGTTGAACTTCTTTTATGACTGTTAAAATCATTTGAGCATATCTGTGTGGGTCTATTTCTGGAATCCTTTCCTTTGCTATTGATCAGTGTCTATCTCACAACTAATAATAGTTTTGTTTACTGTATGCATATGTGGAACAATTTACTACATGGTGCATCATAGGACACAGGCTTGGGCACAGCAGAGATTTTAACCAAATGGCCTCTTTATTTTTACATAGCACAAATTCCAAAAGAGCAGGAGAATGAATCCCCCAGGCAGGCCAACTGCTTGTGCCAGGGTTGGCGAACAGTAGCTCCACACATCCTACTTCAAGACAAGATGAAGGATCCTATCCTACCCTAGTGCTGGGCTTTTATACATCCCAGGGGAAGGGAACTCTACCACAGAGCAAAAAAAACACGTATCAAGAACCTTTGTTCAGGATACACTCCTACCATCTGGAACTGCTTATACCTGCAGCTGTTTGTTCATTCCATTTTTCATTTATCTGTTTTTGTTTTTTTTTTTTGTATTTGCTTGTTTGTTTGTTTTGGCTAGGCTTCCTGTGAGTTACTTAAACAGTTTAAAAAATTCTATTGTAATGTATCTGTAATGTTTTTTAGTGGAATTTCTTATATACATTTTTAAAAGCTTTTGTTCTAGGTATTACAATATAAAACAGAATCTATCACAGTCTAGTATCATCATACTAGTTCAAGTGAAGTATAGAAAACCTGTCTCCATTTATAATATAATTGTCATAAATTTTTCTGCTGCATGCATTAACAATATCTGGCAGTGTTACAATATGCATTGAACCAAACAACATAATTTAGACAACAACATTTATTATGTTCTTTCTTTCTTTCTGACCTAAGATTCCTTCATTTATCATCTATTTAGCCATTATTTTAGGATAGGTCTATTTGTGACAAATTTTCTTAGTTTTCCTTTATCTTAGAATGACTTCACTTACCTTTCATTTCTAAAGGATATTTTCAATGAGAGTCTGATTCTGAATTGGCAGTTCTTTTCTTTCAGCACTTGAAAACTACTGTGCCACTTCCTCTTGGCTTCCATAAATTCTGAATAGAAATCCACTTTCACTCAAAACAAATCCACTTGTTTTTCCCCTAAAGACAAGGTGTCATAATTTTTTTCTGGCTGCTATGAAAATGTTTTCTTGGTCTTCACCTATCAGACATTAAATGATGGAGTGTTTTGAAGTGAATTTCTTTGTTTAATGTTTCACTCATCTTCTTGAATCTGTAGGTTTATGTCTCTTGACAGGTTTGAGAAGTTTTCAGCAATTATTTGTTCAAGCACTTTTTCAGCCCCATTCTCTTTCTCCCTTCTTTCCAGGATTCTGATGACGTGAATGTTGTTTTGTTGTAGTCCTGTATGTCCCACTGTGTTTATTTTTCCAGTCTATATTCTTTATATTGTTCAGATTAGGTTATTTCTCCTGTTGTTTTTTCCTTCCCACCCAGTTCACTGATTCTTTCCTTGGCCTCCTTCAATTTGCTGTTGTTACAACTCACTGAATTTTTCATTGTGCTGATTGTGTTTTTCACTTCTATGATTTCTGATTGGTTCTTATTTATATGTTCTGTTTCTTTGATGTTACTTTCTCTTTATTATCTGAGGCTTCGTATTTTTATTTCATTTGTTTCAAATATGCTCGCAGTTGCTCACTGAAGCATTTTTATCATGGCTGCTTCAAAATATTTGTCAAGTATCTATAATATCCTTGTCATTTAATGTTGGCATCTATTTTTGGTCTCTTTTTTTATTCAGTTTGAGTTGTATTTGGTTTTTGGTAGGATAAATGATTTTTATGGAAACCTGGACATTTGTATTATTTTAACTTTGTGTGTTCTAGTTGGCTTTCTCTGACACTATAGTAGTCAGGAAAGAGGGGGGCACCTTATTATTGCTAGGTGCAGGTAGAAAACCAAGTTCCCCACTTAGCCTTTATTGGGCAAAAAGGGAAGTGGGAGTCATTACTTGTAGGTAGGTGTGGGAATTCCAGATTCCTCTACGGCCTCAATTAACCCCATGGTGCGAGTTGACCTGTTACTGTTGTGTGATGGTGAAGGTCCTGAATCTCCACTAGGCCTCCTCTGATTCCATCCAGTGGGGAGGAGAAATGATGTGTCATTACTATTGGATGGGCAGTAGCATTGTCTCCACTAATGCTGTGGGAGCAGGGCACACTACCTCCCAGCAGGTGAAAGGTCCAGCTCCCAAGTTGGTCTTCCTTTGCATCATCTGACAGGGGTGCTGGGGTGCCTCACTGTAGTCTTGCAAAGGTTAAAGTCTATAACCACCTGGCATTTGCTGGAGGAGTTAGTGGGTGAGTCATCGCATTCTCTGTAATGTTTGGCTGGAATCTATGCGGCAAAAGGAAAACACATCCATTTCTCTGGTCCTGAATTTCTTGACTGGTCTGCTTTCTTCTGCACACCTCGCAGTGTCTCCTTTTGTTTGTTTTTAATATAATCTCCAGAACTTTTAATTCTACGTGTGACAGGAAGGGGGAAAAGTATATCCAGTCCGTCTTCTTGGAAGTGGAAGTTGCAGCATTTAATTGTTATAAGAAAAAATTGTCTTTGATTATTATAATTAAGTAGACTGATAGACCATGTCTTTCTTCGACAGTTCTTCTTGTAAGATTCACCAGAATCCTAAGAAGTAGTGAGGAATGAAGGGATATTTTAGGAAGATATGCCTATGGAAAATGAATTGAAGCCCAAAAAGACAGTATTGTTTATTCACTCAAGAAACGAAAATATAGTAATTAATATGTAATTGAGTACTATGCAAGGTCTTTTTATTTACTATGCATTCATTTTGCTTTACTTTTTCCTTCTTTTATGGCACTTATTAGATTAATAAAGTTTATTTTATTTCCCCCCCATCCTCCCAATTTACAAGTTTGGTTCTTACACTTTCTATTTCTTTCTTCAAGTGGTTTCTTAGTATTATAATATCCTCACATGACCACACCACCCAGTTAGTCAATATTTCCATCCTTCTATCAAATAATAGAAGTTTCTCAGAAAACTGCCATTTCCATATCCTGTATTTTCTTTGGTATTTTTGAATTGTATTTACATGACACATCATTAGTTATGAAATATTTCAGGAATATAACAAATATTGAGAGTTCCAGAACAAAATATGGTTATAGCTATTCTGTACCCATACTCAATATTATTCTTCCTATTATGTCTCAAGCTAGAACTACAACTAGAATTTAATGTTCTTTATTCTTTTAAGTGATTTTAATAAATCATAATAAAATATATCCAAATTTCACAGTATAAACAATAACCATTAATTATGAAAATTCAGTCAACTTAAGTTGGGATGCCGCTAAGCAATACTGCTCCTTATTATCCGTAGATAGATAATTATAATTTATATGTAATATTGTTCTTCATGATTTTAAATTTCATGTAGTTTACCATTCTCTATTCAGCCTTGTGTGGCTTCCTTTACAGTTATATTGTATCCTGTCCTATGCCATGATTAGCATGTTCATTCTCCTAGTGAAGGACACTTGGATTTTTGAAAATATTTTGGTTAATATAATAAAATCTACTATAAACATACTTGTGTATCCACATAATTATATGCAAAAAATTTCCTTTGGAAACTGTGAACTTTGGAGTGCCTTATTCTATTGTAAGTCATGAAACCATTTCAGTAATTCACAGCCACAATATATAAAAAGGAAATACAGTATAAACAATAATATAGCTGAGGGCATTACATATAATGAGACTAAGTTTTGTTTTGCATAACTTTTGTTGCAGGGATGCTGTAGGCTTACCAACAGTCACAGTAAAATGTTCAAAAAGAGAAGTATCTAATCTACTGTTAGCCCCACTGAGTGAATTTTTCTTTTCAAATATTTTCTTTTTAATCTCAGATATACTCTCTGATTCTTTTTTATATTTTCTATTTTTCTGCTTATTAAATTCATTGTGCTTTTTACACTCAAGCATGAGAAACAAATTTGTGATAGCTATTTCGCTACCATTGTTTGCTAGTCCCATCATCTCTGTAATTTCTGCATCTGTTTCTATTCCCTAATCCTTCCTAAAACCATGGGCCATATTTTTGTGCTTCTTCATATGTCTTGGATATTTTGACTGCATTATATTTAAATTTGAGTGCTGAATTTAGTGTCAACCTTTAAAAGAATATTGAACTTTTCTTTGGCAAGCAGTTAGGGTTCTGCTCAGATTAGTTTGATCATTTTAAGGCTTATTTTTAGTCTTTTTTGTGTGTGATTCTAGAGTGGCCTTTATCTAGGGCTAATTTAGCCATCTTTTGAAATATATCCTATCTGGGTCTCTAATGAATGATGTATGTATTTAGCAGTGTTTCTCTTCTTTGCCTGGAGGAACTCGAACAATTTTTGTCCATGTACGAGTTTTAGAAATTGTTTATATTACAATAACTTGGAGATGGTTAGTTTCTCCAAAGTTTTCCTGGCGTACCTAGCTTTGTGGGTTTCATACCACATATGCCAATTAGTATTTAACTAAAAACTCAGGAAGCCCATTGTGGAAATTCCTTTGTCTTCATAAGTCCCTTCTCTGCAAGGGACTGCATAAATTTTCGCCATCTTCAAATGAAGATCTCTTTTTCATCAACTCCATGAGATTGCAGAATTTTATTTTCTTCCCTCAACCCTTCATTTTAGTGCAAGCCTGGCAAGATAAGTATGTTTACCATTCTCTGTGTGAAGAGAAACTTTTTTTTCTAGGCTATGCATTTACTGAGATAACATCATCTTGAACATTTTGGCTTTACAAAGGAGTTTTAGATCTGACATTTTACCTCATGTGGACTTAGCATTTTAAGTCCACTTGGTCACCAAACCCAAGTTGTGTTTCTAAGACAGTCAATGCAAACTTAACCTCTTTTCTCACAACAGTTGCAACATTATCTTATTCTTTCAACTAGATTATGAGACACATCTTAATTTTATAAATACATTGGATTTTTCTTTTTTGTATGTGAGTTCAGATAAACATTTTAGAAATTGTTATTTATATTGTAACCAGAATTTATGGATATTTGGTAGGGAAATGTTTTTTAGGTTATCTTTTTTGTACTATAACCAGAAACAGAACTCATTTTTATTCAGAACCTCTTAAAATTGGTTATCACATTTTTTAAAGTTGATGTTTATCAAATACTTATCAATTTCTTTGATTACCACTCTTTGCTTCTGAACTCTGTTTTATTCTTACTAAAATACATTCTTCAGAAATTGTTTGCGTCTATAAGTTGATTAAGGTTTTTCATCACTTTGTTGAAATATGTTGTTTTTGACTCACTTTAAAAATTATTGCTTATGTAAAGAATTCTAATTCGACAGTTTATCTCAACAAGTTAAAAATAATGGTCCAAAATCTAATAGCATCTATTTTTTGCTAATAAATCCACTGTTGGACTGTCATTTCTCTTTTTGTAATCTCTCTGTTTTGTTTTAAGCATTTACTTTCTGTTGGGTTTTTCTGGTCTGCAGTCATTAGCATAGATTTTGTTTATAGATTCAACTGAAGAATTGGTATGTTCAAACTGCAGAGTACAATTTTGCAAAACTTTTATACCTTACATTTTAAAAAATATTTCTTCATTTCCTCTCTAATTTCTCCTTCGAAAATTCAATTCAGTGTATGTTGGATCTTCTCTTTCAACCCATAATGCATCTTAGCCATTATTTGTTGCTTTTGCTGTGCCTATCTAAATTGAATTTAAGTTATTAACTAAAATTTACATAATTAACTTAAACATATTCCCCAATTAGCTATCTTTTGCTATGTCTAATTTGCTGTTTAACCCATACATTGAGTATTTTCTATTTCAGTTTTTCATTTCTAGAGATCCCACATTATTCTCTCACAAGCTCATCTGTTTTTATTTATAATACCCAGTCTCCATATGATTTCCATCTCTTTTACTTATTTAATCATTTAAAACAAAGGTCAGCTAACCAAAGAACATGTCCTAAAACTGACCTAAGGTTTTTATATAGCTATGAGTTAGGAATGTTTTTTATACTTTTAAAGGATTGTAAAATATACACAGAACAGACAGCATATGTGGCTCATAAAGTTTACTATATTTACAGAAAATTTCTCTAAACTCTGATTTAAAATAAACTTATTTGATCATCTCAGGATTTTTCTGGTTTCATTAGGTTAATTCCACATGTTGGTTCACATCCTCATATAGAATGTACTTTTTTTTAATGTAAGGTTTTGAGAAAGGCTGATTTTTCTACATGGAGTCCCCTGTGTTTTAGATTATGGCAAAGAAATTTTTGTAGATCTTTATATTAATTTATTTTTTCAAAGATCTTATAGCAACAGGAGTTTAAATATGAATTTAATTCCCTTAGGTGATGGTGGCCTGTAGCCTTTATTTCACTTTTTTTTTTATGCTACCTAAGTTGTACCCTACAGAGGAATCGTGTTTGTTGCTTTTTCTATTTTCCTTAAATGTATAATGTGCATAAATTAGACTTTAAAGGATTTCTACTTTATTTATTTAAATCTAGGTCCTCTATTTTTGAGGCTCTTAGGGCAAAACTTCTCTCTTCAAGTGAATATTAAACATTAATCTTTAGCTGCTTTGTCCAGTGGCCTGTTTTAAAACTACAGTGGCCCAAAATATAATGGGCTTTCCTTATTATTCTGACTGATTTTTTTGGCTTGTTCCTGGCAACTGAGTATTTTCCGTTTCTTTTCTATTTTTAAATTTTCTAGCTTCTATGTTTACTTTTACTCAAGGATTACCATCAATATCTATATTCTCCCATTTTTCTGAATCTTCTGGGTCTTTTGATTCTTCTTCTTTTTTTTTTTTCTGTATAATCCTAGTAACAGCTTAAGTCCCAGAATCAATATATCCAAAGAAATTCTGCAAATGAAGCATCAATTTGAATTAATATGCTTTATATGGCCTTCCGATTCTTCTTTCTTCTAACCTCCCCTTCCCCTAGATTTGTACTAGGAATCAAAATCATAATAAAAATAAAGGGGAAATGCTGCCCCAGCTGAATGCATAAGAACCATTGAGAAGGTGGCTCAGTGGCAGAATTTTCACCTGTTGTACTGGGGACCCCGGTTCAATTTTCAGAACCTACCCAAGCCAAAAAAAGAACCATTTAGAGCATACGGATGTGTTGCCTGGGGACTCGAATAACTAACTGAATGTAACTTAATAGCAAAAGAAAAAGGTTTTTGCCAATTTCATGTGCAATCAACCTTAGATTTATCCACTGGGGAAACTAGAGATTAAAACATTGCTATCCTTTTTAATCTTCTAATGATATTTAACTAAGACATGAGCATTTAAGATTATGAAATATAATGAATTCAGCAATCACAGTAGCCGCCAAGGGTGTTTGTTACTGTTTATTGTTGTTTGGGGGCAGGAGTAGATCTGGGCTCTTCTTATTTAAAATAGCTAGAGTAAAAAAGATTTTTACCAAACATTTGGGACATAGGAAAACAAGTAAGATTCATATAACATCAGTGTATGCTATTTACTTGAAAACTATATATCCAGTCATTCTCCAAACACCATGAGGAACTGATTTCAACACAGATACAAAATTATATAGGCAGAATTTGACCCCTTGTTTTTATAGATCTCAGTATCTGGATGTTTTTCCCCACTATATTCTGCTGATTCCCTGAAAGGTTAGAAGGTTCCCATATGCACCAGATGAGAGATTAAAACTGGGTCTTCAGAATAGTTATATAGTTCGGCTTAATGCAGTCTTCCAGAAATGTCGAAAAATCACAAATGTAGCCTTAATTTATTGCATCTGTACCAAGTTAAAAGATAAGCAAAAAATATTTAGTTGAAGACATTATTAAACTGTTATTACAAAAAACTAATTCAACTTACAATTTTGTGCCAAATCTGAATAAGTTCAAAAGATAATTTTTGTTGAAAAATAAATAGAAAACTATTATTGTACTTATTTTAATGTACAGTTTGGTCCATAATTTTTTCTGATCACAATTAGAATTCTAAGTCCAATTAAGAATGCATTGGTACAGTCTGGATTTATTACTACATGACGTAATTGTGATTTAATTATAAATCAAAATGAGATTCTGTGTTTTTAATGTTAAAGCTAATATCATTAAAACTTTTGACGCCTTTAAAATAAAATCAAATTAGTAGGGAATCACAGGGTAGACCATTATAAACCTAAAAGATAATTTTGGAAAAATGCAAAGTTTCTGTTGAATAAAAAGAAATTAAAGTAACTGAAAGTATGTGCAAAGCAGACTAATATAAGTTGACTATATTAATTGAGGGAAGTTAATTGATGAAAGTTAGAGGTTGATCAGAGTATACTATGTGCATCAAGTTTTTTATAAGTATCATTAAAGTATTCACAAGAAGATCTGCTGGCTTCGAACCCAAATTCTACTAATATGTAATCAGTGGTATCGTGGAGCTGTTTTGTACTGTGGGAGGGCTAATCAAATACTTTGCTAATTGGTTGCTAGATAGAAGGTAGTTTGAAATCAGCCTCAGGTGGAGTATTTACTTTGTGGAATTAGGAAATGCTACATATCAATTTTGTTTTATTTTTGCTGTTTCACAGAGAGCTGGTCTACCAGCATACTGCAGACTCTTTTCAAGAAAATGGACAAAGCAATGAATTCTCTGAGCTGAAGTTTGGGAACAAAGGTAGTGTCTTTTAGATATGCCCATATAAATCTAATGTTAGAGGCATTATTCAAGATTGTTTCCATTGGAATTCTAATGTATGATTTAGTCATCATCAAAAGGGGACTACCATGTAACGATTATGTAGCAGCTTGGAAGAGCATATGGAAACTTCTGGTTTCCCCTATAAAAATGCACTAGGATAGACAGCTAAAACATTGGATATGGGAGATTAGATTTTAAAAATCGCCTTGAGACTCCTCCCTACGAAAATGAATAAATTTATGACACAATGGTAATTGCAAATAAATATGGATTAAATATATTTTAAGAAAGGAATGCCTGAATCTTATTTTGGAAGTGATGAAAATCCCACTTGCTTGCTGATCAGTAATTATGGCAATAGATTTGATACCACACAAAGTAATTTTCCATTTTTTTTACAAGAAACAAAAATATAATCAATTCTGTTACTCTTTTCAGGCAATAACTTATTTTATATTCTTTGACCTGTCTATACACCCTCTACAAAGACAGAAAAAAAGTGGCAGCAATGATCAGATTTCAAGTTAGCAAAATCTAGAGTCTGTAGAAGTGAGTAATAATGAAAATCTTAGGAATAGAACTCTAATGAATATTTGTGGAGTAAAATAATGAGTGATTGCAACCTGACTCATAGGAACTAAAGTTTTCCACAAGGTGGTGGATTGGTGAAAGTAGAGCAAAACTGACAGTAGAATGGATGAATAATTTTACAGTATTTATATTTAATAAAAATATGTAATTTTATATTTAACTGTATATATATATATATATATATATATATATATATATATATATATATATATATATATAGTTATCAGTATACATGTACAGTGAATGTGTACCAGTAACATTTAACAGTTAAGTGAGCAGGGAAGGGAAATCTGAGACCATGTAAAAATTCCTTGCTGCAGTTACCTGTTAAGTATGGCTGCGGTTGTCTAAGACTGCTGTCTAGTGGTACCTTGAATCTCAGGGTGCATTTGTAGTGGTGGAAGGGTGCCAAGAAAGAAGAGGAAATGACTAAATATGCCAGTGGAAACCAAATAACCATGGTGTAGCAACACCTCTACATGTGTGAAAACACTAATGTGCCTCCTTGAAATTCCAGTGTCTCCTTCCCACTCAGTTAACTTTGCAACACTTCCCTTGTTGCTTCTAGTTACTTTGTCTTCTTTAATCTGATTGTTTTCCAAAACTTTTTTTTAAATATTTTCCCTCACTTTGTAGCATTTCCTTTGCTTCTAATCCTGTTGCTAATATCTGAGACTATCACGTGTGGGTGTGCATCATGCTATTAGTACTCTTGAATTTTGGGAGTGGTTGAGGTCAATACTTTTATTCATTTTCACAATAACCTTGCGCCAGTTTGAAATTGCTGTGTACCCCAGAAAATCCGTATTTTTTTAATCCTTGCCAATATTGCTGGGTGGGATCTTTTTAATAAACTTGTTTCTATGGAGATATGCCCCCCCAATTATGGGTGGGACCTTTTGATTAGGTGGTTTCCGTGAAGATGTGTCTCCACCTATTCAAGGTGGGGTTGCTTACTGGAGTCCTTTAAGAGGGAACCATTTTGGAAAAAGCTTTAGAGTCCACACAGCCAAAGACCTTTCAAGATGCAGAAGGAAAACATCCCCTGGGAATCCGTATGAAATGAAAAGTCAGAAGAGAAAGCTAGCAGACATCACATGTGCCTTCTCAGCTGACAGAGGTTTTCCAGATGGCATCAGCCTTTCTTGAGTGAAGGTAACCTCTTGTGGGTGCTTTAATCGGGACATTTTCACAGCCTTAGAACTGTAAATTTGCAACTTAACAAATTTCCTTTTTAAAAGCTGTTCTCTTTCTGGGATATTGCATTCCAACAGCTTTAATAAACTAAAACAGCATCCTATAAAATTACTGAGTTACAGAATCTCACTCTGATGTCAGCACACTTGTTAGGGACTTCCAAAGAAAAGCTAAAGAAATTTAAGAAACTTTTGGAGCATATCTTTTTAATTATGTATTAAGAAGAATGAAAATGCTTGTTTGAGAAAAGCTGTTTCACGCAAGGGAGTATTAAGGAATGTAGTTTGGAGGGCTTTTTTTTTGTTTCCAAAAATCAACAACTCAGCTTTTTAATACACAGTATCATATTGCATTTAGTAAGAAAATTAGATTAAAAGCTGCCTGGTTGGCAAGGCCCATTTTTTATACAAGTTATAAAATAAGTGTTTAATAAGTGTTTCATCTGTGCTTTACCATATCACCACACTATCTTCATTTTTCCACAGATATATAATTGCCATTAACAAGATACTAGTCAAAATATTTTACTGATTGAAGATAATCAGATTTGTACTCTCTCATTATTGAGAAACATTTGCTTTATCACATGAAGCAATGATACAGATCTGTGCATCTATCCAACAAATGCTAAGTAACAATGCCAACTCAGAAGATCAGCCTTAATTTTTCATTCCTCCAGGGAGATACAAGTATTACTGAGAAGCCTATGCTTCTTCCACCAGAAGTAAAAGTCATCTGCTGGAAACTGTATAGAAATATATAAGGCAACAATTTGTATTATCTATTGTGACAAACAAAATAGAAGATTTGTATATTTATTGATCCTACGACTTTTAGTATTTACTATCAGTCAGACGTGGCTCTTTGTGCTGGAAATAGAAAGTGAATGAGACAGCCCAGACCCCCAATATCCTACATTTCAGTGTGAGGAGAAAGACAATAAACCAGTATATAATAATGTAATCTTACTCAGTGATAAAGGTTTGGAGGCAAATGAAATAGGGCAATTTAATAGAGAATGACTGCAAAAATGCTCTTCTAAAGACTAAAATCTAAATGACAAGAAGGTAGGCACAGGGGGACCTAGAAGAAGCGGTTTCCTAGCAAAAGAAACAGCTTGGACAGAGGCCCAAGGTAAGAACCAGCATGGTCTCCTTAAGGGAAAACCAAGAACCAGGTGATGGATTCAGATGAAGACGAGAAAAAGCCATGTGGGTTGGGATCGGGCTGCCGGAGTGGCAGGAGGATGCAGGATCTTGCAGACCACTAGGGGGAGCTGGATTTTATTTGCAATAAGGTGGAAATTCATTGAAGGGTTTAGCTGTGGATAAATATGCTATTTTATTTATATTTTTAAAAGATGTCTGCAGTCAAACTGGAGGTAATGTATACAACTCCAAGATTGAACAACCAAGTGTGGAAGTAGGGTGAGTACTTAGGAGAGAAATGACGCACATGAAAGCATGGAGAAGATAGAGTAAGGTGGGTAGATTTGGGTCATATTTTGAAGGTAGATCTGACAGTTTTCGCTAATTTGTTTGATTTAGTAATTGGAAGATTGCAGAAGAAGAGGAGTCAAGGATAATATTTTGATTTTTAGCTTGTTTCATCTTTGTCCCAGAACATGTCTCATTTCTTTCTCATTAAAAGTCTAGCAGGTAGCTATTAAAATGCTGATGTCACAGATAATAAGAGAAATGTTCAGTTCAAGAAGAAACTTTCCCAAGATCTCATTGCTAGGGTGTGAGAGAATGAAGATTCAAATCTGAAGAACAGTGTATTTCTTTCTACAGTGTCTTTACATTTAATAGCAATGCTCCATTGAGAAGTTCTTAGTTTGTTTTGACTAGATTAGAAAATAAAGACCCCAAAGGACAAGCTGAACTCCAGGTCATCTAGCAGGCAAATATTAGAACTAGCAGGAGTATCTAATATCAGTTTGCTCAATAATCCACTAAAAGCACTGATTCATTCTAAAAAATCCAGACTCTACTTAAGAACTTCCACTCACAGAGGACTCTCAGCTGCCCATAACATTTTGGCATTCTAAAATATTTTACAAACATCTGCCAAAAGCTTCCACTTTAAGTTTTATCAATGGTGCTATGAGACTCCTGTGCAAAATACCTAAACTGTTTCATCAAAAGAAAATACCCTAGCTCAATGTGCAATCCTTTGGAAATGGCCAGAAAAATAGCTTTAAACTTTGAATTTAAAGTCTGTTTTTATAAATAGTAGATATATTTCTGAGTCATTTCATTTTTCTAAAGATAGTTTGAGTTTAATGTCGTTATGCATGACTAAAATCTCAATATTTCTTTCCATTTTTAAGGATTTTAAGGTTGCAAGAGTAATAACTGGTATCTGCCACTAGGTCAATTCTGCACGATTAATGGTAATTTTATTGCCTTTCTATAAAGCTTCATTTCAGTGCCTATAATAAAAGCAGGAATAGTTTAGGTATAAATAGATGTCATCACTATGGTTGTCACCTTGCTCTGGGGAATCCCTGACCATGTCATGCTGATAGAGCTTCATTTCTGACAAACTTCGTTGTCTTCATATACTAAGTCACCAATTGAGGGGAAGCTCATCAGTCTTGTGGCTTCTGAAACAATTCAAATGAACCTTACCTGCAGAAAGTTTGAGAAACCTGTAACTGTATCTGATTAAGTTACCATCAGTAAAAAATTAAATCAAAACAACAACAGAACAGTTTTCCTGTCTGATGCCTATCTGTTGTTGGAGTTTCAAGTATTTCAACTACATTTTTAAAAAATTCAGTTAATTCAATTTTGCTTGGCAAGAAAGAGGGAGTCTCTCCTCCTCTTTGGACAATAATTCCCTTAAGACATCAACTTCTTAACAATCATTTATCCAGGAAAAAACATACTCTTCCTTATATATCTATCTAAGAATGTGATGTTAATCTGAGGAGATTCAGAATATGTATGATACTTTCTTAAAATATGGAATGGTAGAGATTTCCTTTGACACAAATAAATTCCTAGTTGGGCCAAAAAATTCATGAAGATGTCCTCATATGACTACTTGGGAGGGAGTTTGTGACTTGTGGTTGACTTTTTCCATTCATCAGTCTTACAAATATAAGGAAAAGATAGCACAAAGGAACATTACCATTATTTTTTATTCTTTGTTTTGAAATGAAGGGTAGAAAAACTGGTAACTGAATGAGGCATGCCCATAGCTAATAGTTTGAAATCATAATTTGTTTTCATGAACTATAAATAATAGTCTAGAATAGAAACAAAGAAATTAGACATATAACACAATGCCAGACTGTGATAATGATATATGATATTCATAGGAATGTTTTTAACAGTGTCATAAATTTAGAAATAACCTCCTTATGCCTAGTGATAAGAAAATTATGATGTAAATGTTCATTCATAAGCTATTAAAGCTCTGTTTTGATGGGCTAATGATATAAGAAAATGCCTGTATTAAACTGACATGGTATAATACAGAGTAATACAAGTTGAGCTCTTACCTTGGGCCAAGCTATGGGTTATGTATCTTAATACATTATATCATTTAATCTTCATAACTGTATGAAATAGTTAATATTATCATCTCCATTTTACTTATGTGGAAAAAGGGGGAAAGAGTAAGTCCATTTTCATTCGACTCATCTTAAGTTGTAGAGCAACTGTTCATTTGATTTGAACCTGGTGTATCTCTGCCAAAATCTATGCCCATAGCCATGAATATCCTCTTTTTCTTAGAACTGTCACAAATACTCAGCTTGACTATTTTTGAGGGGGCTGAAATTCACTTTTGTAATTTATTGCTCTCATGTCAACATGAAAGAAATAAAATTATGCAGAACTGGAACATTCCATCTGGAGACAGCATCCAAAATAGACAAGCTACCCACCATGAGTTGGATGGACTCAGAAAGGTGCCATCTTGATATTTTAATAACATAGTAATTAGGAGTTTGCAAAACTGTCTGTTTTGTGACCAGGGTGCCTTGCAGACAGTGATTTCTTGAACCTCTGTCCCATTAACACTTGAATTGTGAATTCCTACCCTCTATCTTTACATGGTTGGATCATTTTTTAGGCTCTTAGTTAATAATGAAATCATGATATTCAATATCATTAATTGTGCATGTTGTTTGGATAGGCATCTAAAGGAATAAAACTTAGCCTCTACCTCTGTGTGACCAGCTTCAGCTCATCTGGTCAACCAAGGGTTCACCTGCTGCTGGAATTCCGTAAGCTCCAATCCTTTCCATCAACATGTTTACTATAGAATACCACACTCTCCTGATTTTCTTATAATTTCACTGGTTGAATCTTCTCAGACTTCTTCAATGCTTTCTCCTCACATCTCTCCTTCTAAACAATAGTGTCCAAGAATCAACACTTCAACCTCCCTGGTGATTGTTTAAATCTAATTCTTTAGCATGGTTTTAAGTGCATTCTCTATGATGATGAATCTCAAATTTCATATTTCCAGATAAATGCATTCAAGTGTCTTCTTGGCAGTCTCAGCTTCAGTGTCTAAATAGGTATTTCAAACTCCTTATAATCAAAATCAACCTCTTAATTTGCTATCCCTATTCAGTGAATAAAAACAATGAAGCAAACAAAAAAACAAAAACCCTGCGCCTGCCCCTGTCATTTCCAATCTCTTAAGTAGTACTGTCATTCACTGATTGTCTTAGTTTATCCTCCCACATATAATCCATCAACTAATTCTTTCAGCTTTATTTCAAAGTTTATCTTGATTCCACTCACATCTCAAATCACTGTCATCAAAGGGACTGTCATTTCTCACATGGACACTCAATACAGCTCAATACAGCTTCTAACTGGACTCATTGCCTTCATTCATATTCCCCTGCAATTTATTTCTTTGGAAAGGAATAAACCATGGTTCAAAACAGATCTTTACTGTCAGACTTGCTCATTTCAGTTACCTGCTCAAACATAACTCAGATCTGTGACCTTGTGAGAGTCAATTAATTTCTGCATCCAAGTTTCTTCATTTGTTAAATAAAGAAAAAATAATAATAAATCTCATAGAGTTGAAATGAGGTGATTCAAGATATTCAAGATCAATATCTTTGCATAGTTTTGGCACTTAGTACTCAAAAAATATTTGTAGTTATTTTTGAACAGGCCAAATTTAATATATAAATTGGATCATGACACTTCCTTGTTCCAGATTCTCATCACATTTGGAATAGGATCCAAAGTCCTCAAAAGATCCAAAACCCTAAAAGAGCTAGACCATAGGTACTCCCGACTTCATTTCTAACAACAATGTCCTAGCATATTGTGTTCAATTCATTTTTTTAATGAACTAAGGTATTTCTGACTCACATCACATTTCTATTGCCTCTAATTGCAATTCTCTTCACCTAGACCTTTGCAAAACTTCATTTCCTTTACATTTTTGCTCAAATTTTACCTAAATCTCCAGGCTGGTATGCCCTGCCTGATCAGATATCAAGAAAAACACGCTCTATCACTCTCCAATCTTTTGCCTTGCTTTACGTTCCTTAGGGAGCTCATCATCACCTGGGGTATATGGTGTTTATCTGACCCATTATATACTGTAAGCTCCTTTTAAAAGGTACTATGCTCCATAAGAATAAAGAATATCTTCAGCATCTGGAACTGAAATAGTGCCTAGTACTAATAAGTCCTCAATAAATATTTGGCAAATGAAGGATTTCATAAATCATGTTATAATTATAGATATAATTTAATTGTGTGGTGTAGATATCAACCTCTCTATTTTCATTGCATGATACATAGAGCATACTTAATAAATATCAATGAGTGAGAATTTCTTTGTGGCTCAATGAGCATAATATAATCAGAAGAGCATCCCTATTTGAAATGCAATTATAAAAATGCATGATACAAAGACAATTCCTTGCACCTGGCAAATCAAATATCTAGTCTACAGAGACTCATAATTCCTTCTTTCCTTCCCTGGTTATAAAGATTAATAATTCTGATAAATATACTGTTCCTTTTGATTAAGACAGGTTGCACACTACAAATCTGGATGACTAGATGCACAAATAGCAAGGAACAGAGGAAGACAATAGTAGGAGCTGCCAGTATCTTTGACAACTGAAAATAGATCAACGATGATTAAAATACAGCTAGGGTGGAAGATGGAAGAGGAAGAAGTTCTAGAAATCAGTCTTTCTATCAAAACAACTATTGACATGGCAAGAACTCTGTTAAAAGAAGTAAAACAAAATAGAGTTTCCATGGCCCAGAGGTTTCAAAATGGAGTAAGGAGACCATTCTGGAGGTTACTTTTATGCAGGTCTCAGCCAGTTTAGTACCAACTGCCACAGGCCTCGAAGTCTCAAGAGACAATGCTCCTGGAAATGCTAAGGCCATCTGGACACCATAAACAAATCACAAGATAAAGAACTCTGATAACTATCTAAAGTGATGGAAAAATTGGAGTAACCCAGATATTCACCAACCACAAGCAACTTGTGTAATCTTCTTTTTCTTTAAGAAACCTTGTTTGGAAATGCTAATACAGGACACATTTTGGATTCCTACGTGAATCTGTGCTCCCTGAATTGCAATTCAAAAACCCCAAACAAATGCCTTTATAGATTTGCAGCTTAGTTTGTTGTTTCTAGGATGACAACTACCTAAATCAACTATGTTGAAACTCCAGTGTCTTGCAGAACTCTGTAGAACTCCTAGAGAGGAGTGGGAGAAAGAAAATGGTAAATAGCAGTCATTACCAGTGAATTTCACCCTACTTGTATTTCCTACCTTCCCCTTCCCCCAGCATACTTGGGGGCAACAATAGGCAAAGCAGCTCAGGTTCCTAGTGCAGCTTTCTGGTGCCAGGGTGGGAGCTTAAGACCTAGTCCTTCAAATTGGGAGGTGGTGTTGGGATAGGTAGCCTGTTTGTTGATCACTGCTTTTGATCAGCTACTTCAGATTGCTGGGAGCTGGCTCTGAGAGCAGCTATTTTTTCAAACCCCCTCAGGCAAAGGTGGCAGAAGAATCTTAAAGTTAATGATCTTCTTCAAAACTAAGGCACACAGAGGCTTCATTTACCGCACAAGTGTTAAATCAAGAAAGAAAAGCTTCTAAAGTGAATGAAGAAGTTGGCTCCTTCCCATCCCCTTCACAAAGAAGGTTGGAGCCTGTTTGCATTCCCATTGTGGGTTCTTGGCCCTGTTACAGAGGGAGGCCAGTGGCCCCTGTGCCTGTATTGGGGTGTATGCATGTCAGTACCAAGTCTGAGAGAATGAGCTGGGGAAATTGATTCTGGCTGGTTTGTTCCGAGGGCAGAGAAGCTGCTTGCCCTTCTGAGACAGTGTGAGAAACAATTAAGTAAAAGCTGCTTGGGACAAAGGACTGCTTGCGTTAAGTAGCACCCAGGAGGGGGTGAAGGTCTATTTTACAGGTCTTAGAGAGAAGATTCACACTCAAACTCCTATAAACTGTAAGCCTAAGCCTAGGTAAAAAGCCTAAGCACTAGAAAAGAGCAGGTTCCATGGCTGGGTCAGATAAAGCAAAAAGGACACTGCACTACACCTTTCTTGGGATGGTTTTCTTGGTAGGAGGGTTAAGCTCTGAAGAACACTAGCCAAAGCAGAGCCAATTTGCAAACACAATGGGAGGTACTTTCTGGTTTGGTTTGCTTGTTTTTTTTTTTTTTTTTTTTTTTTTTTTTTAAAGGAAAGACAGAGAGAAGGAAGGAAGGATAGAAGGAAGGAAGGAAGGAAGAAAGGGAAACATCTTTAAACATTTTCTTGTTTTATTGTATTTTGTTTTTTTGTTTTTGTTACATGGGCTGGGGCCGGGAATCAAACCGAGGTCCTCCGGCATAGCAGGCAAGCACTCTGCCCGCTGAGCCACCGCGGCCCGCACCTGGTTTGCTTGTTTTGATTAGCATCTGGCCTTCAAGAAATCTTTTTCATATCACTAGCTGGATAAAACTTAAAATACAGACAAGTCAGGGAGTAAATCCCAGGCTGAACATTTAAAACACTAAATATTAAATGTTAAATCACAGAGGTAACATTTTAAAATATTAAAATATACCCTGTGCAAAACAACAACAACAACAACAACTAAATGATTAACAAAAGAAACAAAGAAGCAGAAAATGAAGGACCATCCAAAAGAATGAGATAAAAGTACAGAAATCATTAATGAAGAGGACCGAACTTTGGACATACAGAACAAAGACTTTGAAAAATAATCCTCAATCTACTCAAGGAGATAAAGGAAAACATGGAGAAAGAATTAAATGAAATTAGGAAACCACTTACCAATATGACAGTCTTTTGAGATTCTCAGTAAGAACCAAACAGGAACACTGGAGTTGAAGAAGGAAATAATGGAAATGAAAAAAAGTTCCCTAGAGGATTTCAAAAGCCAATGGCAGCTGGCAGGAAAAAAGATCAGTGATCTTAGAAACAAGAAAAGTGAAATGATTCAGGCTGAGGAAAAGGAAGGAAAAAGAGTGAACAGAGGCAAAGAGACCTTTGGATACCATCAAGCGTACCAATATATACATTAAGGGAAGTCTAGAATGAGAAGAAAGAAAAAAAGCAGAAGGAATATTCAAAGAAATAATAGAGGAAAACTTACCAAATTTAATGAAAGACATAAATATGCATATTCAAGAGGCCCAGTAAAACCCAAGTAGGATGAACTCAAAGAAAACCATACCCAGACACATAGTAATTACTCTGTCAAATGCTAAGGACAAGGAAAGAGTTCTGAAAGCTGCATGAGAAAATCAATGAATTATGTTCAAGGGGATCTCAGTAAGATTAAGTGCAAATTTCTCATCAGAAATCGTGGAGGCAAGAAGGCAGTGATACAAAATATTTAAATGTTGGGAAAAAAAACAAGTATGAAACAAGAATTTTCTATCTGTCTGGATTTTCTTTAAAAAAGGAGGGAAAGATTAAGATATTCTCAGTTAAAAGCTGAGGGAGTACATACTAGATCTGCCCTATGAGTAATGCTAAAGGGAGTTCTTCAGGCTGAAAGAAAAGGACACTAGACATGGATTCCATTGGAATAAAGATACATGGCCTAATGGTAAGGGTAACCATATGAGTAAATACAAATGTCAGGGCTAGTATACTATAGTTTTCCTATGTAACTCCACTTCTTCCTTCTTACAGATCCTGAAGTTCAAATGCATAAAAAGTAATGATATATCTATGGTCTGGGACAGACAATGTACAAAGATATCATTTGTAACAAGAACACAGAAAACGCTGGGGTGATTGAGGGTGTAGACACAGTGTATGTGCATGCTATTGAATTTAAGTTGGTGCCAAAACAAAAAGATTTAAATGTAAAATTTTAACCTTGTGATAGCAACAAGGAAATATATGAAAATATGCACAGAAAAAAATGAGAAGGAACTCAGTCTGGTACAATATAAAACAAACAAATAAATATGAATGTAGGCATTAACAGAAGAGTTGAGGGTCACAAAAAATATAAGACTTCCATGGACAAAATAGCAAAATGACAGAAGTTTTACATTATCAGTTGCTATTTAAACATAAATGGATTAAACTCCCAATCAAACCACAGAGATTGGAAGAATGGATAGAAAAGCACAGCCCGATTATACGCTGTCTGCAAGACACTCACCTTAAATTGAAAGACATAAGTAGATTGAAAGTGAGATGATGGGAAAAAATATATGCCATGCAAATAGTAAGCTCAATAGATTTGGGGCAGCTATACTAACATCAGATAAAATAGACTTTAAGTCAGAAACTGTTACAAAGGACCAAAAGACCATTATATACTGATGAATGAATCAATTCAACAAGAAGATATAATTATGAATATATATGCATATAACGGCAGAGCCCCAAAATATATGAAGTAAATATTAACAGATTGGATG
Source organism: Tamandua tetradactyla (assembly GCF_023851605.1). Lineage (NCBI taxonomy): Eukaryota > Metazoa > Chordata > Mammalia > Pilosa > Myrmecophagidae > Tamandua > Tamandua tetradactyla. The sequence goes on from NC_135348.1 coordinate 9,199,377, forward strand.
GAAGAAATAGATGGTTCTACATTAGTAGCAGAACACTTCAAATCACCACTTTTAATAATGGATAGCACATCAATAAGGAAATACAATACTTGTACGATACTCTAAACCAACTAGACCAAGCAAACATATATAGGATACTTCACACAATAACGAAATATGCATTCTTCTAAAGGGCACATGGATCATTTTCTAGGATAGACCATATCTTAGGTCACAAAACAAGTCTCAATGAATGAAAAAGAATTGGCTCTGAGTCCTGTTTCTAGCTCCCAGAATGTGGACATGTTTCTAGCCACTCTTCTTAAGTTGTGTGGTAATGATGACTCCTATCTAATGTGAATGCTATAAGGAACAAATGAATGTCACCTTCGTTTAAGTGAATGCCATGTTCTAGAGAGGAGGCAATATGCTCTTGCTAATGGGTAGCCTTTGAATGAAACATTTCTGGAGCTACAAAGAGATGCAAAATAGAGAGAGCATGACAAAGTTACTGGAGCAAGAGAAAGAAGATCACTCCAGCCTCTCTTCCTGGTGTTCTCTCTTCCAAACTAACTCAACATTTTCCCATTCCTCAGACTTGCTACACAATATCTCCTCTGCCTGGAATGTTCTTTCCCCATATCCTTCTCTCCTTTTCCATAACTCCCATTTGCAAAGTTAAATCTCAGCCTAAACACACTTTCCTCAAAGAGGCCTTTCAGGGGCTACTCAGACTAGATCATCTGGTTCCCATGACATACTCTTCTCCTTTATGACTCTCATCTTCTTCATGATTTCTTGAGCTTACTATTTGCATGACATATATTTTTTCCCATCATCTCACTTTCAATCTACTTATGTCTTTCAATTTAAGGTGAGTCTCTTGCAGACAGCATATAATTGGGCTGTGCTTTTCTATCCATTCTTCCAATCTCTGTTGTTTGATTGGGAGTTTAATCCATTTATGTTTAAATAGCAACTGATAATGTAAAAAAAACAAAAAAAATGTTTGTTGCTTGTCATGGCAGAGGCTTTAACAGGGCAAAGACTATTTTATTCAACTCTCTAACCTTGTAGAACAACACAGGGAAGAGAGAGCTAAAGTTTCATTGCCAAGTTCTTTTTTATTTTAAACCATATAGCTAAGTCTTCATCTGCTTTACTTGTTCTTTTCATTTTTTCCCCATAGATTTTCTTTTTTAAAGTTTCCATACTAGAAAAAGTTTGAGAACCTCTGAGTCAGAGGCTCTCTAAAGCATCTTCTACAAGGAACCTTCTAGGATTCTGTGAATGGAATCCCCAACTTTCCTTCTCTAGTACCATGAAACACTGGTCTTTTTCCCTTGAATGCCCATTTCAGCCATCTGACATCAGCACGTATCAGCCAGGTATCTATCCATTACAGACTCTTATTATAGACTTTACATGTACTAAGATCAGACTTCTGACTTTGGCTTCTTGGCTGTGAACCTGATTTCCTGTGTAATCAGTATACCCACGTCCAAAACCTGGTTCCATCTCTTATTAGCTATGCAACTTTGAACAAAAATTTTAACCTCTCTGTGACCCAGGATCTCACATACCCTATTTATAAAACAAGGATTGTGTCAATATTATGTACTTCATAATGTGATGCCTTGCATGTATTTGTGCTTTGTAGGTATAGTTATTATCGCCATTATTTTGAAGACCTGTTGAGTGCTCTGAGACAAACAACGCCTACTTAGTCCCTTCTCTCAGGGAGCACACATTATAAAGAAACAGTTATCTTTAAGAGATCTCCTGTAAAAACAGCATCAGTGCTGTGTTGAGAGAACTATCAGATGCCACAACAAAAAGTATTTAAGCAGCTTTGCTTGATGAGGGGTGGGTGGGAATATCACAACTAGTCATTACAAGAAAGCAAAACCTTCACATGCTACTAGAGAGTGCACGAAGATTTTGTTGAACTATGCATTGGAAAGATTTTCTTAAGGTCTTATTAATAAGAAAGGGGAAATAAAAAACACAAAGATCATCATCCTTTTGGAAGCTGTGAATGAGAGCTGACCAGGTATGGATTAGGCACATTATGGAAAGAGGTAAGGGTGAAAAAGAGAAAGTAAAAAACAGTAAAAGTTTGCATGTATTTCAGGCATAGAATGATACATTTCCAGATTGTGAAAAAATTTTCTCGTTTTGCCGTTGTATTGGGAAAGACAGTTAAACAATAGGGGTAAAAATGTATGAATAATGAATACAAACTGAGAATCAAAAATGATTATGTCTTAAAATTTATGTTAGAGAACAATAATATTAAATTTTATGTACAGAAATTTTATATAACTATGAACCCAGATATTAGCATTATATGAGTTCATTATCTTAAAATCACTCTTTATGAACGTTACAAAGTCATTAAAATTCACATTCAACATCAAATACTCAACTTATGATTTCAACCATTCTGTTTAGGTCTTCAAATTATTATTTTCAAATGTTTTCACATTTTCTAGGAGCAAATTAATATGTATAATGATAATTTTGTTTCTACTTACAATGTTACCTTTTTCAAGACAGCCTTTGAGCAGACAGGCATGTATATTTCTTAAGTTATAATGAATGATAAATTATGTTTTCATGATAAATATTTAAGATGTTACAGAAATAAACATAAGTATTTAATTTAAAAACAGAATATGTAACAATAACATTTAAAATTGTTTCCTGTTAACTATCTGCTGATTCTCTAGCCATTTCTATACAATATAACCAATCCAGAGTAAGAAAAGTTTCTGGATTGAAATTCAATTACAAGGATTCACCTTAGCCCAGAAGTTAAGTCATGAATTAATAATAAAAGAAGTGTCCCTTTGCATACATCCCCATGATTGATTTTAGAAATTTTCAACTATGTTATCATAACGTGAGCCAGAGATTCTATTCTTTGGATGGTTTATGTGGTTTGTGAATACATCTCAATAAAAAATTTTTTTAAATATCCCTTTGGTCCTTTGGAGAGAGCATTCTTACTATGCTGATGTAGAGAAGTTCCTGTGAGTACTGAAGAAATCAAGTATTGGAATAAGGAATCAGTGTTGGGTTACAATCCTGAGTTGGTCTTTACTAAGTATATACTCCTGGTTGATGACTTAGCCCATCTGTGTCTTCATAACTAAACCATAATGGAAATGGATGTCTTAAAAATGATCATATGACCCATTAAAACTGATATTTGTACCTATTTATCCTGTGATATTGAAAATTGTTGAGATACTTGAATATGTAATTTTCTCTGATCTCCAGAAAATTATTTCCAAATATTTAAGCACAATTTTATTCCCCATATGTTATTGTTTGTCTGATGAAGAAAGTGCCAAAGATGAGACATGACTGAAACATGACTCCAAAAGTCCTTCCTGTATAGAGATGCTGTGACAACTAAGAGGGTGCACAAATTTTGGAAATTCAATTTTGAAGAATCACATACTTGAGAAAACATTTCAAATGAAAGCAGCAAGAAAAAGTGGGGGCTTGAGTTTACTTACTTTGACTCATATATCCTATTGAAATAGTTGCTTAATTTTCTTTGGAAGAATCCCTTTTATGTCTCCAGAGTAATTTGCTCAGATCCATTTAATTTTATTTTTAGTTCAAGAATTCAGAAATATTGATTACATGGTGAATTAACATGTTATAAATAATTATTAGAATAAATGTTACAGAGGATGTAGAATTGTTTAATACACATATGAAAATACACACACAGAAACAAAGACAATATTAAATTAAAATGAGCAAAAAATGCTTATCTCTTTAACACAAAGAGCTGACAAGATGCACATAAAACTGAGTTGAAAGACTTTTAAGATACAGACTAAATGCAGCTATGAATTTGAGAATGAATCTTAATTTAAAAGGAATCCCACATACCCCAAATAAAAATGTCAGCTTCACACTGATTATTCACAGTAACTCTCACTGAGAACTATGGCGTCTTATGCAAGATTGATAGGTTGTTTGTGATCCAAGAATCATGTAAAATTGACAGTTATGTGCGACTGCAACCCATGGCTTATATATCAGTAGAACTGTTCTCTAGACAATTGAGTCAGCGAGCCATAATCTAATTTCAGGGGGAAGGAGGAGGTATAGCAAATGGAAACTGTATAGTTCATAATGCTACAGGTTCTACAGATTTCCTTTTTTCTACACAGTCTTGCAAATCATTCAGGAGGCTATTTCCTTTGGAATATGTAAATATTTATACACAATGTTTCTAGATATGAATCAGTTATACCCAACTAAATCATAAAACTTCAATAAGCACAGGAATTATAGTAACACAAAATTCTTGACCATAAAAAGAAGTTGGAATAGAACAGGTGATTTTTACACAAAAACAACTCTAAATCGAATTTTAAAATGTAAAGTAGAAAAATAAATAAATGGAAAATATGCATCAATTAATTTATAATTGACTTTGGTTCTGATTTGATTCTTACCAAATGTACTCCTTGCATAATGACATTGGCAATATAATGGGTGATGCTAATTAATGCACTATGGTTATAACATTTGAGTTCCTAAATCTAAAATATATTTCTCTGTTTTTCAGGAAATCCAGGAAACGTGTAACTCCCCCCCAAAACCATTTCTATCTGAAATACAATTTGAGTGTAGGTATGATCTAATGTTAATGCTTGACTATGTAAAATAATCAGTGATAAGCAGTGACATTAATACACTAATTTTAAGCACGTTTATAAATACATTCTCCACTGATAATTTTGAAGCTGAGACATTACTAGCTTGACTTTTAAAAATATATTTTTTCTTGGGGGGGTGCAAGGGTAGTTTAGTGGTAAAATTCTCACCTGCCATGTAGGAGACCATAGTTTGATTCCCAATCCATGCACTTCCCAAAAAACAAATAAACAAGCAAAACAAACAAACAAACAAAATCAACAAATGGTGCTGCAATCACAGAATACTCACATGTAAAAATAATGACATGTGACCCCACGACACAGCATACAAAAAAAGGCAAAACAAAAAATATAGTTTTTCTTTAATTATTGTTGCAGTTAAAACATAAGATGTTGTTTAACTTTTAAGCAAAATACATTGAATGCTATTTAAATTCACCCTTATCCAAAGAGATGGAATCTAGATATATGTAAGCTATACAGATCACAGAGATCTTGAATTACTAAACTGTACTACTTATTAATGAATTTAGTTTGACTCTTTGAAATATGGTAGAAATTTTGATTCAATGATCAATAAATTTGTGAGCAAACACAATTTACACAATCTAAGATTTCTTTAAGGGAGAAAAAATGAATACATATATAAGGATATTGTTGACAAATTTTATCAGACATCTGTTCTAAATTAAAGTCTGAATGTCTTGAGTTTAAAAATTATTGGATGGAAACCTAGCTCTTGTCACAGAATAACCCAAATACTCATAATAGTAACAGTTTCTAAGTGAATGGGATCAAATATATAACACACTTTAAAGAAAATATAATAATTATTTGCTAGAATAGAGATTTCAAACTTAGCCCTTATCTTAGGTATTCATTTATTCAAGACAACATTCAGTAAAAATTTTGCTAGATGCAATGCATAAATGATGAATTAATGAATGAAAATTACAGGATAGAACTGATTTCCTAATGCTTTACAATGAAACACGTTTGGACCTGAATACCAAAACCATTTTTTGCACCCGGTTGCACTCAAAGCATGAACTCATTTCTTCAAATTACTATGCTAAATAAAACCACAATATTGTGTCATGTTTTTATTAGTCATACGAAATTTCCTTTTATCATTTCTGTGAGACAAGTCCTAGTATCCATGTCTGCAGTTGCGGAAACGAAAAAAGGGAGGCGTGAGAAAGGATTTAAAGGGAAATGCAACTAGAATCCTGGGATAGATTCCCTTCCATGTGTTTAATTCACTTCCCCACATTCCAATTTACAATAAATTGAAATTGGCACATTAACCTGAAAGGAAAGAAGGAAAATAAAAGAAAAAGAACCAAATTACTCCAGAGAATTCAGTTATATCCAATAAAGTAATAGTGAGTTTATGCACATCCCAAAAGGAATTTGGTTTGAAATATGTACACTAGACTTACCCCTAGTGGGAGAAAGGCAATTAAAGCAGGATCTGGAGGTGCTGAGAGTGGAATTAAAATGAAGCATTAACTTGTACTCACTGTGAAGTGACTTTAAATAGGACTTCCGATGAGCAAGCATATTAAAAATGAAGTTTTAACTGCCCCTGCTTCATCAAAGGGCTCCTGTTTCCTACAGAAACTCTAAAGTTGTGGGTTTTCTAAGCACATGGAGGAACAGGACACACTGGCAATTTTAGGTCAAGAATTTTGAGTGCTGAAATAGAACTTGGCAGGAAATTTTTATTTCACTAGGGAAATTCTTAGTCATTTATTACAGTTCTTAAGAAGACTTTGAAACTGTCAGCCTTGCCTTGGCCAAAATGAACTGCATTCCAAGTACTCTCAAAACAAAACCCTCATAAAAGACAAGCCAGAAACAGGTGGGATAACATGAAAAAATAAATAGGATGAATGAAACGGAAAAATGAGATACCAATTGAAATTTAATATATGAAAAATGATTGTTGTACTCAAGAGAGTACAGAAAGAGAGAAAGTTAAAAGTAAAGCAAGGAGGAAATGAAGAAAGCTAAAAAATAAAGCACATATACAAATTTTTGTGATCCATTGGATCTCAGGGCATTTTTGTTAGTCTTTGCTTGTACAAATAAGTTTGAACCTTCATGTACTTAAGGTTTTTTTTTTTTAATTCTAAAGATAAGATAAATGAAAAAATAGAGATAAAGTATAATTTATGGATTAGGCCTTAATAGAATTTTCAATACCATACTAGCTAAAATAACACATTAATAGAAAAAGTAGATTCCCTTTTACCTTTACTTTTACACAACTTTTCACAAACCATTTAATGCATCCCCAAATTTTCATTCAGAATACCATGGTGATTCATTTATACTTACCCATCTATCATGTTGGTGATTAAAACTACATAATTTTTAAGTATTAAAATCCATTGCATAAAATTTACTCTATTTTTAAAGCGATATTTGTCATTTCAGTATTACCTTTGATAAGTTCATTGAGACTTCATTTAAAATTCGTGAAACTTAAATTCTCCAGAGATCCTAGCATTGTTAGCCCATAAATTATAAATTAAAATTAATGATATAGCTAACTTATGCAGCTGATTCAATGAAAACACCTACTTATTCCATTTGAATTACAAAAAAAAGAGAAAGTTTTGCCTAAATTGCATTTCTGTCCACTGGCAGATAAGTGGATTCTCAAAATGTAATACATAATCACTTTACCCAGCAGAAAACAAGTTGCAAAACCCAGAAAATTATTTCAAGATAGAGATAATACCTGAGTTATTAGTTTAAATGAATTAGAATGGTACCTCCAGGGTATGATGAGATAGGGAATGGAGGAAAGAGAAGAAATAAGACTATTGTATTCTAATTAATAACAACAAGTTTTCATTTTGTTTTGCGGTATTGCCTAGGTGTTGTATTGAAATCCACCAATAAGATTGTAACGTTGTTAATGCTTCTCTGCATTTGCTCAATTGCTGCCAAGACCATCAAAATATTTAGTGTCTACGCAGAATGGAAAGTCAAGTTAACAGTTTTTAAGCAGAGCCGTATACAATCTAATTAACACTGAATACATTAAATTGCACAAATAAAAAATACAAATTTTAATGTGCAACTGTGCAGAACTAAAAGATCTTAATATTTTATAATATACCTAAGTTAGTATTACCTAAATGTTAAGTGATCACTTTTATAAAACTACTTGCTCAAAGTAGCCTATAGCTTTAGCATACTTTTTCAATAAATTAATAAATGAGCGCAATTTTTGAAACATGTATGCCTGGAATTGCATTAGCTTACAGAATGTTTAAAGCATGTCACCTTTCCGTCTTCCAATATGATTCTAACATTAGCTGGACTGACAACACACAGCATGAAGATTGATAATAGGATGGTATTTAGCAGTAGAGTGTAGCTATCATAAAATGAGTAAGGAAATTAGTAGTCAATTCTACATATACTTAATAACTGTCATTTTGGGATACCAGAACTGATAATGATCTTAATTAAAAAAAAAAAATTCTATTCTATCACATTTGCATCTAGCCGACATATAAACTGAACAAGAAGTTCTCAGTAGAAACAGTTGGATTTGTTTGGGGATAATGTTAAGTTCGCTTCTGGTTTCCTTGGTGTTGTGAGTTTGAGGTACCACTAAATAAAAAATAATAATAATAAAGAACTTAGCTTTTGTAAGAACATGTTTTATGTATGATTGAAGTTTTTACAATACTCCGAAAAAGCCATCTGATGTTAGATTTAAAAATAAAATCAAAAGCATTTTCTGACATAATATACATGAAAAATTGGAAATTCCAATATCTTCAATAGAAGTTGTAGAAAGTGTATGTCTCATTGGATTTTGACACCCACTTAACACAGCAGAAAATAAGGTATTGTACTATAAACAGAAAAGTACAGTAAAGGACAGTTGTAAATTTACATAAGAATAGTTCATAAACGTTTTGGTCTTTCCATAACAGTTTTTATATAAAATGAATTAAAAAAACCTTTAGACAGTTGTCATCACTCTTGTTTGACCACTTTTCACTTATATGCACACAGACATATTTATACAGCAATATATTGATGCACCGTTACATGGATATTAAACTATGATTACTGCTTGTAACTGAGATGTGCATTATCCAGTCAACATTATCCATAGTTGAAATACTCTTACATTATGTATTTTGTCATGTTGCATCTATAAAAACATGAAAATATAACTTTACATTATTTCAATTATTTACATTAGTTCAAGCTTGACAGAGAAAAATTTATAAGCTATAATTTTCAGAAGATAGGCCCAGAGGGACAATAAATAGCTTTGATTGTATATAGTCATCTCTCTTTTGTTTTTAAAAACTCATTTTGTAGTACAATATGGAAACAATTAGTCTGCAATTTGGTCATTCTAGCAGTTATTATTAAAACTCAAAATGCACCTCCGAAATTCCTGATGAGCAGAAATGCACTAAAATTATATTGTGTCTTGGAATTTGTGATTAGAGACAGCTAAATTTAGTGAAGAATATCACGATACTACATGCCACCATGTTTAGTGTGAGTGATTACTATTAAATCCTCTATTTCCCCTTCTCTGCTGTGAAATAAAATAAATAAAAATGTTTTAAAAGCACTTTGTAAAATACCAAGTGCTATACAAAAGCTTATCACAAAAAGAACATAAAAATTTAAAACACTGAAAATAACTGTTGGATCTTAACAATTATTCAAAATCTAAATTATTTATATATTAGGGGCTTTAATGGAAATAAAAGTTCTTTTATAAAGAAAAAGATAGCTCCTTTAAATTGTTTAACTAAAGAAATGCAACTTCTTTGGTCAAAAGTTGCAGAATTGTGATATGTTATCCACACTGGGTTTTTTAAATCGTCCTTCCACCTCGGAATATATATATCAATATAAATATAATACCTTAGGGTTGCTTTTACTGATGGTGGCCTTGGGAAGAAACTTTATTGCAGGTGACTCGAAAGTGCTTAAAATATTCATAATACATAAGGTTAATGAAAGTTTTTTTCTAATTTTAAAAATAAAAACTTAGATTTAATTTGTGGAATTTGACCAATAGTCAACAATCCAAGAAGCTACTTTCAAAGAATTTTTTACTTCATTTATAAAGAATTCTTCTCTTCTGCAAGCTTAAACACTTTAATGTGGAATCTCATATTCTGATATTTGCTTTTTAATACTAGCTTTTTAATCTATTGACATTTATATACCAAGATAAAATGTTTTTGTGTTAATAAATATTTCTGTATATATAGTAAGCCATAGTGAAAACAGATTCGGATATTATTTGGGGGCAAATTTATACTTGAAAAATCACCTACCCTTTTTAAAGGGGGCAATTTTCTCTCGAGACCTAACAGCTTGATTGTGCCTTTAAACTCATGTGATTTATGACCAAACTGTAGCTAAGCAAAATTAATTGGACCACTTGCAAATAAAACAATAGAAAAATGTTTATTTCAAATGTCAAGCATTGCCAAGTAATTTTATATTAACACCAAATGTTAAAGAATAGGATACATTAAAGTTTTAATAACAATATTAAATTACAAGATTTGAATCATTTCTTTGTTTTCTTTCCTTAGCATTTACATATTTGGCTTTGAAAAATATGGAATTGATACCTAAAGCCTTTTTCAATCACTTCCCACTCAGTTTCACTGTTTTTATCTTATTCGACCAATATGGAAGCAAATTTATTCAAAAGCCAGTTTGTGAAAATACCTAAAAATATTTTTTTTTATAATTTTCAATGTTCTTTTTTTTTTCATTTTCTTACAAAACATGTCACATCTTGATGCGGTTGATGTCAAGTGTGCTTAAGTCATTATGAATCAAGAGACTAACAACAGTGGCTGCAGAAACAGGTTGGTTGTCTGTACAAAGACTTCAGTTAAATGATAGTACTTCTGTGTTAGCTGTGCATGTCCACCAAGCTTGGTCTGAACTCAAGTAGAAGACGATGCTGTGGTTTAATTCATCACTCCTTACAATTCAGGATGAACTCCACATATTTAAGAATTCTTGGCTGAAAGAAAAGTCTTCAAGATACCGGATGCCTCTCACCATTTTGACAATAAACACAAGAGAAAACCAATGTGTAACCAATGTGTAAGGCACTCAAAAGGTTCTTATCAATCACGAGAGATCAGTCACACGGACATTCATTCTCATGCCAGGACTCACGTAAGGGACAGCATGCACTGCTTTTGGAAATTCTGGAGTCATAACACGTCCATTTTCTCCAGTACTTCCTGTAATTGACAGCCTTGCTTTGTTCCTCATGGCATCACTCAGGATCATCTTGAAATGAAAAGGGGGAGGGGAGAGAAAGAAAAAAAAAACAATCAAATGTTATGGTTTTCAAATGCATCCAGAGAAAAGACAGTGCTGTTTTTGAAAAGTTTACTTTTATCCAAAAATGCCTAGCAAATGAAAGCAAACAGTGCAAAGCCAAAGTACAAATAATAAAGCACAGTTATGGCAGAAGTCTGTCCACATTCACCCAAGCTTCGCACCATTAAAGAGGAGAATAGACAGTTGAGCTGCAGGTTAGTCACCCATCAGGAACATGAAAGAACATCGACAATACATAAGGATGATCCACTGGCCACCTTCCTCATTTAAAGGAGTTA